>NW_028115359.1:26790-76503 GCF_964273445.1 Streptopelia decaocto | reverse complement strand
CGTCCGGGAGGGACCCAGGCGTCCGGGATGGGGACCCAGGCGTCCGGGGGACCCAGGTGTTATGGGTAGGGGGGACCCAGGCATCCGGGGCGACCCAGGCGTCCGGGAGGGACCCAGGCATCCGGGGCACCCAGGCATCCGGGGGGAGAGTGGAATTCAAGGGGACCCAGGCGTTCTGGGCTGGGGGACCCAGGCGTCCGGGAGGGACCCAGGCGTCCGGGGGTCAGTCGGGGGGGCAGATGCGGGCGGCGATGTCGTCCAGCAGCCAATCGATGCCCCCCAGGAGGTTTTGGCCGGTGACGGCCGAACAGCCCTGAATGCACCAATGGTGGCTGCGGATGGAGTCCAGGGACAGCGCCTGCGGGGGGACCCAGGCGTCCGGGAGGGACCCAGGAGTTCGGGAGGGAGACAGGAGTTCAGGGGGAGAAAGGAATTTGGGGGGGACCCAGGAGTTCGGGAGGGACCCAGGAGTTCGGGGAGGGACCCGGGAGTTCGGGAGGGACCTGGGAGTTCAGGGGGACCCAGGAGTTCGGGGGGACCCAGGAGTTCGGGGAGGGACCCAGGAGTCCGGGAGGGACCCAGGAGTTCGGGGGGACCCAGGAGTTCGGGAGGGACCCAGGAGTTCGGGGGGACCCAGGAGTTCGGGGGGACCCAGGAGTTCGGGAGGGACCCAGGCGTCCGGGCTCACCTGCCGGATGTCGGTGGCCGGAAGGGCTCCCGGCAGGTCCTGTTTATTGGCCAACACCAGCAGGGTGGCTCCGGCCAATCGCTGCACGGGATTGGGAGTCACCCCCAGACCCACATGGACCCCCATGTCCCCATATCCCCCCATATCCCCCATACCCCCCCATGTCCCCATATCTCCCCATTGTCCCCATCTCCCCCCATGTCCCCATATCCCCCATTGTCCCCCCATATCCCAATGTCCTCATACCCCTCCATGTCCCCCATATCCCCTCATTGTCCCCATATCCCCCCATTGTCCCCATATCCCCCCATGTCCCCATTGTCCCCATACTCCCCCATGTCCCCATCTCCCCCCATATCCCCCATTGTCCCCATACTCCCCCATATCCCCCATGTCCCCATCTTCCCCCATGTCCCCATGTCCCCCCGTGTCCCCATTGTCCCCAGCTCCCCCATATCCCATATTCCCCCATATCCCCCCATGTCCCCATAACCCCATATCCCCCCATTGTCGCCATATGCCCCATACCCCCCCATATCTCCTATATCCCCCATACCCCCCATACCCCCCATATCCCCCATATCCCCCCATGTCCCCATACCCCCCATTGTCCCCATATCCCCCCATGTCCCCATTGTTCCTGTTTCCCCCCATGTCCCCATATCCCCATATTCCCCCATGTCCCCATATTCACCCATTGTCCTCATATCCCCCATACCCCCTATATCCCCCCATGTCCCCCCATATCCCCATACCCCCCATTGTCCCCATATCCCCCCATATCCCCCCATGTCTCCCATATTCCCCCATGTCCCCATACCCCCCCATATCCCCCCATGTCCCCATCTCCCCCCATATCCCCCATATCCCCATACTCCCCCATATCCCCCCATTGTCCCCATATCCCCCCATGTCCCCATTGTCCCCATATCCCCCATACCCCCCCCATGTCCCCATCTCCCCCCATATCCCCATTGTCCCCATATCCCCCATACCCCCCCCATGTCCCCATCTCCCCCCATATCCCCCATTGTCCCCATATCCCCCCATATCCCCATACTCCCCCATATCCCCCCATTGTCCCCATATTCCCCCATGTCCCCATGTCCCCCCGTGTCCCCATTGTCCCCATATCCCCCATACCCCCTATATCCCCCCATGTCCCCCATATCCCCCCATGTCCCCATACCCCCCCATATCCCCCCATGTCCCCCATATCCCCCCATTGTCCCCATATCCCCCCATGTCCCCATTGTCCCCATATCCCCCCATGTCCCCATTGTCCCCATATCCCCCATGTCCCCCATATCCCCATGACCCGCATTGTCCCCATACACCCCTATATCCCCCATACCCCCCCATGTCCCCATTGTCCCCATATCCCCCATACCCCCCATTGTCCCCATATCCCCATACTCCCCCATATCCCCCCATTGTCCCCATATCCCCCCATGTCCCCATACCCCCCCATATCCCCCCATTGTCCCCATATCCCCCCATGTCCCCATACCCCCCCATATCCCCCCATGTCCCCATCTCCCCCCATGTCCCCATGTCCCCCCATGTCCCCCCTGTCACCTCCTCCCCCAGCAGCCCCCGCAGCTCCCTCTGGCAGATCTGCAGCCTCTGCCGGTCGCTGCTGTCGACCACCCAGACCAGCCCGTCCGTGCTCTCGAAGTAGTTCCGCCAATAGGAGCGCAGGGAGCTCTGCCCGCCCACGTCCCACACGTTCAGCTTGAACCTGCGTGCGGCCGCCATGGTGGGGGGGTCAGCGAAGGCAAGATGGCCGACAACATGGCCGACAAGATGGCCGCCAACATGGCCGACAAGATGGCCGACAAGATGGCCGACAAGATGGCTGACAATATGGCCGCCAATATGGCTGACAAAATGGCTGACATGGGCACCAACATGGTGACCAACATGGCCGCCAATATGGCTGACAATATGGCCACCAAGATGGCCGACAATATGGCTGACATGGGCACCAATATGGCTGCCAACATGGCTGACAAGGTGGCCGCCAAGATGGGCAACAAGATGGCCGCCAAGATGGCCACCAATATAGCCGCCAATATGGCTGACATGGGCACCAACATGGCCGCCAACATGGCCGCCAACATGGCTGACATGGGCACCAACATGGCTGCCAACATGGCCACCAATATGGCCGACAATACGGCCGCCAATATGGCCACCAAGATGGCTGCCAATATGGCTGACTGGCCACCAACATGGCCGACAAGATGGGCAACAACATGGCCTCCAACATGGCCGACAATATGGCTGACAACAGGGTCATCAGTGCAGGGCAATATGGCCGACATTATGGGCACCAACATGGCCGCCAACATGGCCACCAATATGGCTGACATGGGCACCAACATGGCCGCCAACATGGCTGCCAATATGGCCGCCAACATGGCCGCCAATATGGCCACCAATATGGCCGCGAATATGGCTGACATGGGCACCAACATGGTGACCAACATGGCCGACAATATGGGCAACAACATGGCCGCCAATATGGCTGACAATATGGCCGCCAAGAGGGCTGACAATATGGCCACCAAGATGGCCGCCAACATGGCTGACATGGGCACCAACATGGGCACCAAGATGGCCGCCAATATGGCTGACATGGGCACCAAGATGGCGGCCAACATGGCCGCCACCATGGGCACCAACATGGCTGCCAATATGGCTGACAACAGGGTGGTCAGTGCTGGGCAATATGGCTGCCAATATGGCTGCCAAGATGGCCACCAAAATGGCCACCAATATGGCTGACATGGGCACCAACATGGCTGCCAACATGGCTGCCATTATAGCCACCAATATGGCTGACATGGGCACCAATATGGCTGCCAACATGGCCGCCAACATGGCCACCAATATGGCTGACAACATGGCCGCCACCATGGGCACCAAGATGGCTGCCAATATGGCTGACATGGGCACCAACATGGCTGCCAACATGGCTGCCAACATGGCCACCAATATGGCTGACATGGGTACCAACATGGCTGCCAATATGGCCGCCACCATGGGCACCACCATGGCTGCGCCACCCCTTCCCTTGGCCCCGCCCCTTCCCACGGCCCCCACGCCCACTTGGCACCTCCCCTCTCCGTGGCCCCGCCCCTCCCCGAGGCCCCACCCCTTCCCGCGACCCCACCCCTGCTTGGCACCTCCCCTCCCCGAGGCCCCACCCCTCCCGAGGCCCCGCCCCTCCCCGAGGCCTCGCCCCTCCCCGAGGCCTCGCCCCTCCCCATTGGCCCCGCCCACCCGCGGTTGGCACCTCCCCTCCCCATTGGCCCCGCCCCTCCCCGAGGCCCCACCCACCCCCGCTTGGCCCCTTCGCTTCCCATTGTCCCCGCCCCTCCCCGTTGCCCCGCCCCGCCCTATTGGCCCCGCCCCTCCCCATTAGCCTCGCCCCTCCCGAGGCCCCGCCCCTCTCCATTGGCCCCACCCACCCGCGGTTGGCACCTCCCCTCCCCATTGCCCCGCCCCTCCCTGAGGCCCCACCCCACCCCATTGCCCCGCCCCTCCCTGAGGCCCTGCCCCTCCCCGAGGCCCCGCCCCTCCCCATTAACCCCGCCCCTCCCGAGGCCCCGCCCACCCCGAGGCCCCGCCCACCCGCGGTGCTCCAGGGTCTTGATGTTGAAGCCCAGGGTGGGGGCGGTGCCGCCCACGTCCTCCCCGTTCAGCCGCTTCAGCAGCGTCGTCTTCCCCGCGTTGTCCAATCCCCTGCAGGGGGCGCCCTCAAGCTCCGCCCACCGCCCCCCAGGCCACGCCCAACACCCCCATGCCCCGCCCACCGACCTCAGCCCCGCCCACCGACCCTAAGGACCCACCCACTGTCTCAGGCTCCACCCAGTTATCTCAGCCCCCCCCCTTAAGCCCCGCCCTCCACCGTCAGGCCCCGCCCACAAACCGAAGGACCCGCCCACTGTCTCAGGCTCCACCCAGTTCTCTCAGGCCCTGCCCTCCACCATCAGGCCCCGCCCACAGACCGAAGGACCCGCCCACTGTCTCAGGCTCCACCCAGTTAGCTCAGCCCCCCCCTTTAGGCCACGCCCCTCAGCCCCGCCCCCCACCGTCAGGCCCCGCCCTCCACCGTCAGGCCACGCCCACAGACCTAGGGACCCGCCCACTGTGTCAGGCTCCACACAGTTAGCTCAGCCCCCCCCTTAGGCCACGCCCCTCAGCCCCGCCCTCCACCGTCAGGCCCCGCCCACACACCTAAGGACACGCCCACTGTCTCAGGATCCACCCAGATCTCTCAGGCCCCACCCATCACCCCCAGGCTCAGCCCCCACCTCTTAGGCCACGCCCACCACCTCAGCCCCGCCCTCCACCGTCAGGCCCCGCCCACAGACCTAAGGACCCTCCCACCGTCCCCAGGCCCCGCCCATCGCCCCATGGACCCGCCCACCGTCTCAGGCTCCGCCCATCGACCTAAGGCTCCGCCCATTACCCTCAGGTTCCACCCACCGCATTCAGGCTCCGCCCACAATCTAAGGACCCGCCCACTTCCGTCAGGCTCCACCCACAACTCTGAGCCCCGCCCACAGGCCTCGGGACCCGCCCACTGCCCACAGACTCCGCCCACTGCCCTCAGGACCCGCCCACCGTCTCAGGCTCCGCCTACTGCCCTAAGGACCGCCCACCACTCACAGGCCCCGCCCATCGCCCTCCGGCCCCACCCACAGACCTAAGGACACGCCCACTACACTCAGGCTCCGCCCACCGACCTCAAGACCCGCCCAACAACTCAGGCCCCGCCCACCAAGAGAAGCCACGCCCACCGACCTAAGACCCCGCCCACCGACCTCAGGCTCCACCCACTGCCCGACTCCACCCCCCCCCCCGTGACCCCGCCCTGGTGGCCCCGCCCCCCTCTAGGTCACAACCCATTGGCCCCTCCCTCTCCCGCCCCAAGGCCCCGCCCCCTTATTGGCCACGCCCCCGCCCTTCCCCATGACTCCGCCCCCCCCAACACCCATTGGTTTTCAACCCCCGCTGGCCCCGCCCCCTGGAGCCCCCGCAAGCCACGCCCCCCCGCAGTTCCCGCCAAGCCGAGGCCCCTCCCACTCAGGCCACGCCCCCCCGGCCCCGCCTACAGCACGAGCAGCCGCAGTTCCCGCTCTTTTTCCCGCATCTTCTTCAGGATCGTCAGGAGCCCCATGGCCGCCAATGGCCCCGCCCCCCGACGCTCATTGGCCAGAGAAAACACCGCACTCCCCGCCCACTCGCCGCCTATTGGGTGAAACGCCGCGCGGTCCCGCCCCCCCCCCCCGGCGCTTATTGGTTGGACGGCGCCGGCGCTTCCGGGTTGTGCGGCGGGAGGGAGCGGCGACACCTGGAGGGCGGGAGGACCCCGGTCGGGACCCAGGAGTTCGGGAGGGACCCAGGCGTTCGGGGAGGGACCCAGGAGTTCGGGAGGGACCCAGGCGTTCGGGGAGGGACCCAGGAGTTCGGGAAGGACCCAGGAGATCGGGGGGGACCCAGGAATTTGGGGAGGGACCCAGGCGTTCGGGGAGGGACCCAGGAGTTCGGGAGGGACCCAGGCGTTCGGGCATGGCCGCCCTCCCCCTCGTTCTGTTGCTGTTGCTGCCGCCCCCCCCGGCCCGACCCGACCCCCCCGGCTGCCGCATGCGCTGTAAGGACCCCCCAAAAGGGACCCAGGAGTTCGGGAGGGGACCCAGGAATGCGGGGGGGACCCAGAAGTTCGGGAGAACAACCCCCCCGAAAAGGGACCCAGGAGTTCGGGAGAACAACCCCCCCCGAAAAGGGACCCAGGCGTCCGGGTGCCCCCCCTCCCAATAGGGACCCAGGAGTTCGGGACCCTTATCCCCTACCCCCCGAAAAGGGACCCAGGCGTCCGGGTCCCCCTTCTCCCAATAGGGACCCAGGCGTCCGGGTAGCCCCTCCCCCAGCAGGGACCCAGGCGTCCGGGTCCCCCCTCCCCCAGCAGGGACCCAGGCGTCCGGGTGCCCCTCCCGCATAGGAGCCCCTTGGTTTTGGGGCCCCCTCCTCCATAATGGACCCAGGAGTTCGGGACCCCCTTATCCCCCTACCCCCCCAAAAGGGACCCAGGCGTCCGGGTCCCCCCCTCCCCCCAATAGGGACCCAGGAGTTCGGGACCCCCTTATCCCCCTACCCCCCCAAAAGGGACCCAGGCGTCCAGGTCCCCCCTCCCCCAATAGGGACCCAGGCGTCCGGGTAGCCCCTCCCCCAGCAGGGACCCAGGCGTCCGGGTCCCCCCTCCCCCAATAGGGACCCAGGCATCCGGGTGCCCCTCCCCCATAGGAGCCCCTTGGTTTTGGGGCCCCCTCCTCCATAATGGACCCAGGAGTTCGGGACCCCCTTATCCCCTACCCCCCCAAAAGGGACCCAGGCGTCCGGGTCCCCCCTCCCCCAATAGGGACCCAGGCGTCCGGCTGCCCCCTCCCCAATAGGGACCCAGGCGTCCGGGTGCCCCTCCCCCACAGGGCTGCAGCCGTGGGGGCCCCGTGGGTGCCGTGGGGGAGGGGCGGCCGCCTGGTCACTGCGAGTCCAGCGCCCGCCCCTCCCCCCCCCCGGGGCCCCGCCAGCCCCCAACGTGACGTCATGGGCGCGCTGCTGCAGCATGGGCGGGGCCAGCAAGGTGGGGGCGGGGCCTAACGGGGGGGAGGGGCCAACGGGTGGAGGGGTCAAAGTATGGGGCCAAAGGGGGAGGGGCCAAATGAGGGAGGGGCCAAAAGAGGGGGAAGGGGGAGGGGATAAAGGGGAAGGGTCAAAGGGGGCGGGGCCAACATATAGGGACAAAAGGGGGAGGGGTTAAAAAGGGAGGGGTCAAATGGGGGAGGGGCTAAAAAGGGAGGTGTCAAAAGGGGAGGGGCCAAAATGGGGGAAGGGGGAGGGGTTGAAAGGGGGAGGGGCCAATATTGGGGGCTGGAGTGGGGAGGGGTTAAAAGGGGGAGGGGCCAAAATATGGGGGAGGGGATAAGGGGGAGGGGCCAAAATATAGGGTCAAGGGGGAGGAGCTAAAGGGGGAGGGGCCAAAATATAGGGACAAATGGGGGGCCCAAAAGTGGGAGTGGCTAAAAGGGGAGGGGTCAAAGGGGGAGGGGCTGTAATATGGGGACAATTTGGGGAGGAGTTAAAAGGGGGAGGGGCCAAAGTACGGGGATAAGGGGGGGAGGCGTTAAAGGGGGAGGGGCCAAAATAGGGTGATAAAAGGGGGAGGGGCCCAAGGCAGAGGGACCAAAGGGGGAAGGCGAAGGGACCACCCGGACGCCTGGGTCCCTCCCGGACGCCTGGGTCCCTCCCGGACGCCTGGGTCCCTTCCTGCCCAGGTCCTGCTGACCCTTCGCTGCCCCGGGGGGACCCGGCGCCTCCAGACGGTGACGGCGAAAACCTGCGAGTGCGACGTGTGCACGGGGGGGCGCTACTGAGCCCGGACGCCTGGGTCCCTCCCGGACGCCTGGGTCCCTCCCGAACTCCTGGGTCCCTCCTGAACTCCTGGGTCCCTCCCGGACGCCTGGGTCCCTCCCGAACTCCTGGGTCCCTCCCGAACTCCTGGGTCCCTCCCGAATGCCTGGGTCCCTCCCGAACTCCTGGGTCCCTCCCGAACTCCTGGGTCCCTCCCGAATGCCTGGGTCCCTCCCGGACTCCTGGGTCCCCTCCCGAACTCCTGGGTCCCTCCTGAACTCCTGAGTCCCTGGGGCACTCCTGGGTCCCTCCCGAACTCCTGGGTCCCTCCTGAACTCCTGGGTCCCTCCCGAACTCCTGGGTCCCTCCCGGACGCCTGGGTCCCTGGGGCACTCCTGGGTCCCCTCCCGGACTCCTGGGTCCCCTCCCGAACTCCTGGGTCCCTCCCAAACACTTGGGTCCCCTCTCGAACACCTGGGTCCCCTCTCGAACTCCTGGGTCCCCTCCCGAACTCCTGGGTCCCTTCCCGAACTCCTGGGTCCCTTCCCGAACTCCTGGGTCCCTCCCGAACTCCTGGGTCCCCTCCCGGACTCCTGGGTCCCCAACTTGGCATTAAATAAACATGCAGAATGGCAGCAGTGTCAGCGTGTGTGGGGACCCAGGCGTTCGGGGAGGACCCAGGCGTTCGGGGGGGGTTTATATGGAGGGTTAATATGGGCTGGGGGGAATCCCAGTTTGGCCCGGACGCCTGGGTCCGTCTGTGGGGGGGGCGGAGGGAGAAGCGGAGGGAGAGGGGACCCAGGCGTCCGAGCGCTGAGGCACGCCCCCAGCGGTG
Organism: Streptopelia decaocto; assembly: GCF_964273445.1. Taxonomy (NCBI): domain Eukaryota; kingdom Metazoa; phylum Chordata; class Aves; order Columbiformes; family Columbidae; genus Streptopelia; species Streptopelia decaocto. The sequence continues at coordinate 67,561 of NW_028115359.1, read as the reverse complement.
ACGTCATGTTGACGTCATCAAGAAGGCGCCGGCAGAGGGAGAGGAACGGCCGGTTCAGCTGCGGTTGGTGCCCGAACGCCTGGGTCCCTCCCGAACGCCTGGGTCCCTCTGGGATTCCTGGGTCCCCCCCGAACTCCTGGGTCCCCGCAGGTGACAATGACAAGTGACCTCGATATCTTCGTGGGGAACACGACGCTGATCGATGAGGAGGTTTATCAGCTCTGGCTGGACGGATACACGGGTGCGCCCGGACGCCTGGGTCCCTCCCGAACTCCTGGGTCCCTCCCGAACTCCTGGGTCCCCCCCGAACTCCTGGGTCCCTCCCGAACTCCTGGGTCCTTCCCGAACTCCTGGGTCCCTCCCGAACTCCTGGGTCCCTCCCGAACTCCTGGGTCCTCTCCCGAACTCCTGGGTCCCTCCCGAACTCCTGGGTCCCTCCTGAACTCCTGGGTCCTCTCCTGAACTCCTGGGTCCCCTCCCGAACTCCTGGGTCCCTCCCGAACTCCTGGGTCCCTCCCGAACTCCTGGGTCCTCTCCCGAACTCCTGGGTCCCTCCCGAACTCCTGGGTCCCTCCTGAACTCCTGGGTCCTCTCCCGAACTCCTGGGTCCTTCCCGAACTCCTGGGTCCCTCCTGAACTCCTGGGTCCCTCCCGAACTCCTGGGTCCCTCCCGAACTCCGGGGTCCCTCCCCATGTCCCCTATTCCCTCAGTGGCTGAGACCGTGTCAGTGTCCCCATTGATGTCCCATTGACGTCCCATTGATATCCCATTGTGCCCATTGATGTCCCATTGATCCCATTGATGTCCCATTGATGTTCCCATGTCCCCATTGATATCCCATTGATATCCCATTGATGTCCCATTGATGTTCCCATGTCCCCATTGATATCCCATTGATGTCCCATTGTTGTCCCCATTGATGTCCCATTGATGTCCCGTTGTCCCCATTGATGTTCCCATGTCCCCATTGATGTCCTATTGATATCCCATTGTTCCCATTGATATTCCCATGTCCCCATTGTTGTCCCATTGATGTCCTATTGATGTCCCATTGATCCCATTGATCCCATTGATGTTCCATTGATGTCCCATTGATGTTCTCATGTTCTCATTGATATCCCATTGTCCCCATTGATGTCCCATTGATCCCATTGATCCCATTGATGTTCCATTGACACCCCACTGATGTCCCATCGTCCCCAGTGTCCGAGGCCGTTTCCCGCCGCTGCGGGGGGGTGTCAGTGTCCCCACTGATGTCCCATTGATGTCCCATTGATCCCATTGATGTCCCATCGTCCCCAGTGTTTGAGGCCGTTTCCTGGCGCCTGCGGGGGGTGTCAGTGTCCCCATTGATGTCCCATTGATGTCCCATTGATGTCCCCATGTCCCCATTGATGTCCCATTGATGTCCCATTGATATCCCATTGATATCCCGTTGTCCCCATTGATGTTCCCATGTCCCCATAGATATCCCATTGATGTCCCATTGTCCCCATTGATGTTCCCATGTCCCCACTGATGTCCCATTGATGTCCCATTGATGTCCCATTGTCCCCATTGATGTTCCCGTGTCCCCATTGATGTCCCATTGATGTCCCATTGATGTTCTCATGTTCTCGTTGATATCCCATTGTCCCCATTGACATCCCATTGATATCCCAGTGTCTCCATTGATGTTCCCATGTCCCCACTGATGTCCCATTGATGTCCCATTGATGTCCCCATGTCCCCATTGATGTCCCATTGATGTCCCATTGATGTCCCATTGTCCCCATTGATGTTCCCATGTCCCCATTGATGTTCCATTGATGTCCCATTGATGTTCTCATGTTCTCATTGATATCCCATTGTCCCCATTGATATCCCATTGATGTCCCATTGTTCCCATTGATATTCCCATGTCCCCATTGATGCCCCATTGATGTCCCATTGATGTCCCATTGATGTCCCATTGTCCCCATTGATGTTCCCGTGTCCCCATTGATGTTCCATTGATGTCCCATTGATGTTCTCATGTTCTCATTGATATCCCATTGTCCCCATTGATATCCCATTGATGTCCCATTGTTCCCATTGATATTCCCATGTCCCCATTGATGCCCCATTGATGTCCCATTGATGTCCCATTGTCCCCATTGATGTTCCCGTGTCCCCATTGATGTTCCATTGATGTCCCATTGATGTTCTCATGTTCTCATTGATATCCCATTGTCCCCATTGATATCCCATTGATGTCCCATTGTTCCCATTGATATTCCCATGTCCCCATTGATGTCCCATTGATGTCCCATTGATGCCCCATTGATATCCCATTGTCCCCATTGATGTTCCCATGTCCCCATTGATATCCCATTGATGTCCCATTGATGTTCTCATGTTCTCATTGATATCCCATTGTCCCCATTGATATCCCATTGATATCCCATTGTCCCCATTGATGTCCCATTGATCCCATTGATGTTCCATTGACACCCCATTGATGTCCCATCGTCCCCAGTGTCCGAGGCCGTTTCCCGCCGCCTGCGGGGGGGTGTCAGTGTCCCCATTGATGTCCCATTGATGTCCCATTGATCCCATTGATGTCCCATTGATGTTCTCATGTCCCCATTGATGTCCCATTGATGTTCTCATGTTCTCATTGATATCCCATTGTCCCCATTGAAGTCCCATTGATGTCCCATTGTCCCCATTAATGTTCCCATGTCCCCATTGATATCCCATTTATGTCCCATTGACTCCCCATTGATGTCCCATTGATGTCCCCATTGATCCTATTGATGTTCCCATGTCCCTATTGATATCCCATTGATGTTGCCATGTCCCCATTGATGTCCCATTGTTCCCATTGATGTCCCATTGATGTCCCATTGATGTTCCCATGTCCCCATTGATGTTCCCATGTCCCCATTGATATCCCATTGATATCCCATTGTCCCCATTGATGTTCCCATGTCCCCATTGATATCCCATTGATATCCCAGTGTCCCCATTGATATCCCATTGATCCCATTGATGTTCCATTGATGTCCCATTGATGTTCTCGTGTTCTCATTGATATCCCATTGTCCCCATTGATATCCTATTGATATCCCAGTGTCCCCATTGATGTCCCATTGATGTCCCATCGTCCCCAGTGTCCGAGGCCGTTTCCCGCCGCCTGCGGGGGGGTCTCCTGGAACGTTCCGGAACCTCCGTGTCCGTCCTGCAAAGCGACACCCGCGACCACTTCCGCACGTTCCAGATGCTGGAGCGGCTGCTCCACTCCCCCCCCCGGCTGTGCCAGCAGCTGCTCTTCCAGATCCCCCCCCCCCGCCAGGCCGCGCTCATCCAGGGGTACGGGGGGGCTGGGAGGGAACTGGGAGCACTGGGGGGGCTGGGAATGAACTGGGAGCACTGGGAATGAACTGGGAGCACTGGGGGGGAACTGGGAGCACTGGGATAAACTGGGAGGAAACTGGGAATGAACTGGGAGCACTGGGAGGGACTGGCAGGGGATATGGGGGCACTGGGGGGAACTGGGAATGAACTGGGAGCACTGGGAGGGACTGGGAATGAACTGGGAGCACTGGGAATGAACTGGAAGCACTGGGGGGGACTGGGAATGAACTGGGAGCACTGGGAATGAACTGGAAGCACTGGGGGGGACTGGGAATGAACTGGGAGCACTGGGAATGAACTGGGAGCACTGGGATGAACTGGGAGGGAGTGGGAGGGGATATGGGGGCACTGGGAGGGAACTGGGAGCACTGGGAGGGACTGGGAATGAACTGGGAGGACTGGGAATGAACTGGGAGCACTGGGGGAGCTGGGAATGAACTGGGAGGGAACTGGGATGGACTGGGAGGGAATGAGAGGGGATATGGGGGCACTGGGAATGAACTGGGAGGGAACTGGGATGAACTGGGAGGGAATGGGAGGGGATATGGGGGCACTGGGAGGGAACTGGAGCACTGGGGGGGACTGGGAATGAACTGGGAGCACTGGGATGAACTGGGAGGGAGTGGGAGGGGATATGGGGGCACTGGGAGGGAACTGGGAGCACTGGGAGGGAACTGGGAATGAACTGGGAGGACTGGGAATGAACTGGGAGCACTGGGGGGGACTGGGAGGGAATGGGAGGGGATATGGGGGCACTGGGAATGAACTGGGAGGGAACTGGGATGAACTGGGAGGGAATGGGAGGGGATATGGGGGCACTGGGAGGGAACTGGAGCACTGGGAGGGACTGGGAATGAACTGGGAGCACTGGGATGAACTGGGAGGGAATGGGAGGGGATATGGGGGCACTGGGAGGGAACTGGGAGGGACTGGGAATGAACTGGGAGCACTGAGAGGGAATGGAAGGGGATACGGGGGCACTGGGATTGAACTGGGAATGAACTGGGAGCACTGGGGGGCACTGGGAGGGAATAGGAGGGGATATGGGGGCACTGGGAGGGAACTGGGAGCACTGGGATGGACTGGGAATGAACTGGGAGCACTGGGGGAGCTGGGAATGAACTGGGAGCACTGGGAGGGAACTGGGGGGACTGGGAATGAACTGGGAGCACTGGGAGGGAACTGGAAGGGAACTGGGAGGGAACTGGGAGGGAATGGGAGGGAACTGGAAGGGAACTGGGAGCACTGGGAGGGACAGGGAATGAACTGGGAGCACTGGGGGAGCTGGGAATGAATTGGGAGCACTGGGGGGGACTGGGAGGAAATGGGAGGGGATATGGGGGCACTGGGAGGGAACTGGGAGGGAACTGGGAGGGAACTGGGAGCACTGGGAGGGACTGGGAATGAACTGGGAGGACTGGGAATGAACTGGGAGGACTGGGGGAGCTGGGAATGAACTGGGAGCACTGGGATGGACTGGGAATGAACTGGGAGGGAACTGGGAGCACTGGGGGCTCAGTGATGGGTTGGGATACAGGACAAGGATGCTCAGGGATGCTTGAGGATGCTCAGGGCAGTTTTGGGGGGTCTGCGGTGGATTTTGGGGTCCCCCCCAATTTTGGGGACCCCCCACACTTTGGGGACCCCCCCAACATCCCATTGACCCCCCCTCATTTTGGGGACCCCCCAGGTACTTTGGGGGGCTCAATAACCCATTGGGATCCAGGATGGGGTGGGATGCAGGACAAGGATGCTCAGGGATGCTTGAGGATGCTCAGGGCAGTTTTGGGGGGTCTGTGGGTGGATTTTGGGGTCCTCCCCGGTTTTGGGGACCCCCCCACACTTTGGGGACCCCCCCTCATTTTGGGGACCCCCCAGGTACTTCGGGGGGGCTCAATAACCCATTGGGATACAGGATGGGGTGGGATACAGGACAAGGATGCTCAGGGATGCTCAGGGCAGTTTTGGGGGGTCTGTGGTGGATTTTGGGGTCCCCCCCGGTTTTGGGGACCCCCCCACCATATTGGGGACCCCCCCCCCAGCTATTACGCCTTCGAACCGGCTCTGGCGAGGGAACTTTTGGGGAAAAAACTGTCGAAAGGGACCAAAAAGGAGCTGGACGAGGTCAGTGCCAGGACCGGGCTGAGCCTGCGCGCCTGCCGGAGACAGGTGGGACCCCAAAATGGGGGGGACCCCAAAATGGGGGGGGCCCCAAATATGGGGGGGGTCCCCAAATATGGGGGGGGTCCCTGAAATGGGGAGGGGGGTGTCCCAAAAATGTTGGGGGTCCCAGAATAGGAGGAGGGAGCCCCAAAGTGGGAGCTGGGAAGTTGGGGGGACCCCAAAATGGGGGGGTCCCCAAATATGGGGGGGTCCCTGAAATGGGGAGGGGGGGTTCCCAAAAATGTGGGGGGTTCCCAGAGTGGGAGGAGGGAGCCCCAAAGTGGGAGCTGGGAAGTTGGGGGGACCCCAAAATGGGGGGTCCCCAAATATGGGGGGGTCCCTGAAATGGGGAGGGGGGGTTCCCAAAAATGTGGAGGGTTCCCAGAGTGGGAGGAGGGAGCCCCAAAGTGGGAGCTGGGAAGTTGGGGGGACCCCAAAATGGGGGGGTCCCCAATAAGGGGGGGTCTCCAAATATGGGGGGGGTCCCCAAATATGGGAGGGGCGTCCCTGAAATGGGGGGGGGGTCCCTGAAATGGGGGGGGGGGATCCCAAAAATGTGGGGGGTCCCAGAATGGGAGGAGGGAGCCCCAAAGTGGGAGCTGGGAAGTTGGGGGGACCCCAAAATGGGGGGTCCCCAAATATGGGGGGGGTCCCTGAAATGGGGGGGGGGGGTCCCTGAAATGAGGGGGGGTCCCTGAAATGGGGGGGGGGGATCCCAAAAATGTGGGGGGTCCCAGAATGGGAGGAGGGAGCCCCAAAGTGGGAGCTGGGAAGTTGGGGGGACCCCAAAATGGGGGGTCCCCAAATATGGGGGGGTCCCTGAAATGGGGAGGGGGGGATCCCAAAAATGTGGGGGGTCCCAGAATGGGAGGAGGGAGCCCCAAAGTGGGAGCTGGGAAGTTGGGGGGACCCCAAAATGGGGGGTCCCCAAATATGGGGGAGACCCAAGAAGGGGGGGACCTAATAAGGGGGGGACCCATTATGAGGGGTCCCCAATAAGGGGGGGTCCCCAATAAGGGGGGATCTCAATAAGGGGGGGTCTCAATAAGTGGGGGTGCCAAATATATGGGGGGGTCCCAATATAGGGGGTTTCTCAATAAGAGGGGGACCCAATATAGGGGGGTCCCCAAATATGGGAGGGGCGTCCCTGAAATGGGCCGGGGGTCCCTGAAATGGGGGGGGGTGTCTCTGAAATGGGGGGGGGGGATCCCAAAAATGTGGGGGGTCCCAGAATGGGAGGAGGGAGCCCCAAAGTGGGAGCTGGGAAGTTGGGGGGACCCCAAAATGGGGGGGTCCCTAATATATGGGGGGTCCCAATAAGGGGGGGTCCCCAATAAGGGAGGATCCCAATAAGGGGAGTCCCCAAAACCCACATGGTGGGTCCAGTTTGGTCCCATTTTGGGGGGTCGGGGGGACCCAGGAGTTCGGGAGGGACCCAGGAGTGCCCCAGGGACCCAGGAGTGCCCCAGGGACCCAGGAGTTCGGGGAGGGGTCCCAGGAGTTCGGGAGGGACCCAGGAGTTCGGGAGGGGTTTAATGGGGTCGGGGGGGGGTTGTGGGTGCTATGGGGGGGTCCCCAATTTTTGTGCCCCCCCCCCAATAGTTCGACAACTTCAAGCGGGTGTTCAAGGCGGTGGAAGAACTGAAGGGACCCTTGGCCGAGCTGATTCAGCAGCATTTCCTGCTGCCCCCCCCACTGGCGAGGTTGGGGGGGCACCCATGGGTGCTGGGGGGTCCTATGGGTGCTGGGGGGGTCACTTGGGGGGTTTTTGGGGGGGTTTGGGGGGTTTTTTGGGGGATTGATCCAGCAGCATTTCCTGCTGACCTCAACACTTTATAAGGTCTGGGGGGCACCCGTGGGTGCTGGGGGGTCATTTTGTGTCCCCTCCCCATAGGGGTTGGGTTGTAGGGGGGTGTACAGGGGGGTTTTGGGGTTCAGGAGGGTCTGGGGACCCCCCCAGTGCCAATTTTGTCCCCCTTGGTATCCCCTCCCCATAGGAAATGGGGGTACAAGGCGGGGTTTAGGGGACCCCATTGTCACCCCATTGTCCCCCTTTGTGTCCCCCCCTCATAGGGGTTGGGTTGTAGGGGGGTGTACAGGGGGGTTTTGGGGTTCGGGGGGGTCTGCGGACCCCCCAGGTGACACTTGTGTCCCCGTTTTTGTCCCCTCCCCATAGGAATTGGGGGCACGGGGGGGGGGGTCTGTGGTTACAGGGACCCCATTGTCCCCCTTTGTGTCCCCACCTCATAGGGGTTGGGTTGTAGGGGGGTGTACAGGGGGGTTCTGGGGTTCGGGGGGGTCTGGGGACCCCCCCAGTGACACTTTTGTCCCCCTTTGTGTCCCCTCCCCATAGGAATTGGGGGTACAAGGGGGGGTTTAGGGGACCCCATTGTCCCCCTTTGTGTCCCCCCCTCATAGGGGTTGGGTTGTAGGTGGGTGTACAGGGGGGTTCTGGGGTTCGGGGGGGTCTGGGGACCCCCCTGGTGACACTTGTGTCCCCGTCGTTGTCCCCTCCCCGTAGGGATTACGCCGCCATCGTGTTCTTCGCCAACAGCCGCTTCGAGACGGGGAAGCGGCGGCTGCAGTTCCTGAGTTTCGGGGACCTGGCGGCCTGTGCCCAACACATGATGGGACATTGGACGCAGGGGGCGATGAGTGAGAGCTGGGGACACTGGGGACAATGGGGGCAATGGGGACATTGGGGGCAATGGGGACACTGGGGGCAATGGGGACATTGGGGACACTGGGGACATTGGGGGCAATGGGACATTGTCCCCATGTCTCCAGTTCTGTCCCTGGGGTCCCCCCTGAACTCCTGGGTCCCTCCCGAACTCCTGGGTCCCTGGGGCACTCCTGGGTCCCTCCCGGACTCCTGGGTCCCTGGGGCACTCCTGGGTCCCTTCCCGAACTCCTGGGTCCCTCCCGAACGCCTGGGTCCCTGGGGCACTCCTGGGTCCCCCTGCACTCCTGTGTCCCCCGCACTCCTGGGTCCCTCCCCGGACGCCTGGGTCCCTGGGGCACTCCTGGGTCCCCAGCGCTGTGTCCGTGTCCCCAGCGCCCGAGGCGGCCGAGCCCGATGGGGACGTCCCCCGCTCCTTCCTGCAGGACCTGAAGGAGCTGAAGGTGCTGGTGAGCGACAAGGACCTGCTGGACCAGCACAAGAGGTGACGCCGGACGCCTGGGTCCCCCCCGAACTCCTGGGTCCCCTCCCGAACTCCTGGGTCCCTCCCGAACTCCTGGGTCCTCTCCCGAACTCCTGGGTCCCTTCCCGAACTCCTGGGTCCCTCCCGAACTCCTGGGTCCCTCCCGAACTCCCGGACTCCTGGGGTGGGGTTGGGTCACCCGGACGCCTGGGTCCCTCCCGGACGCCTGGGTCCCCCTGCCCCTCCCCCAGCCTGGTGTGCTCAGCGCTGCGGGGGAAGATCTCGGTCTATAACGAGATGGAAACGAACTTCAAGGTGAGCCTGGGACCCTGGGGCACTCCTGGGTCCTTTCCCGAATGCCTGGGTCCCTCCCAGAACTCCTGGGTTCCCTCCCGAACTCCTGGGTCCCTCCTGAACTCCTGGGTCCCTGGGGCACTCCTGGGTCCCTCCCGAACTCCTGGGTCCTTTCCCGAACTCCTGGGTCCCTCCCGAACTCCGGGGTCCCTCCCGAACTCCTGGGTCCCTCCTGAACTCCTGGGTCCCTGGGGCACTCCTGGGTCCCTCCCGATCTCCTGGGTCCCTCCCAATCTCCTGGGTCCCTGGGGCACTCCTGGGTCCCCCCCCCGCATCTCCTGGGTCCCTCCCGATCTCCTGGGTCCCTCCCAATCTCCTGGGTCCCTGGGGCACTCCTGGGTCCCTCCCGATCTCCTGGGTCCCTCCCAATCTCCTGGGTCCCTGGGGCACTCCTGGGTCCCCCCCCCGCATCTCCTGGGTCCCTCCCGATCTCCTGGGTCCCTCCCGAACTCCTGGGTCCTCCCCAAACTCCTGTTTCCCCCTGAACTCCTGTGTCTCCCCGGACGCCGGGGTCCCTCCCGGACGCCTGGGTCCGCAGGCGCTGTCGCGGGCGCTGGTGAACGTGGGGCTCAAGCTGCCCCACCCCCGCGATGTGCGCGACTTCTTCGTGGACCTGGTGGAGAAGGTGAGCGGCCGTGGGGCAGACCCACAAGTGGGACCCCAGACCCCCAATGGGACCCCCAGACCCACAAGTGGGACCCCAGACCCACAACTGGGACCCCAGACCCACAAGTGGGACCCCAGACCCACAACCGGGACCCCCAGACCCCCAACTGGGACCCCAGACCCACAAGTGGGACCCCAGACCCCCAATGGGACCCCCAGACCCACAAGTGGGACCCCAGACCCACAACTGGGACCCCAGACCCACAAGTGGGACCCCAGACCCACAACCGGGACCCCCAGACCCCCAACTGGGACCCCAGACCCACAAGTGGGACCCCAGACCCACAACTGGGACCCCAGACCCACAAGTGGGACCCCCAAACCCACAAGTGGGACCCCAGACCCACAACTGGGGCCCCCAGACCCACAAGTGGGACCCCAGACCCCCAACTGGGACCACAGACCCACAAGTGGGACCCCCAGACCCACAACCGGGACCCCAGACCCACAAGTGGGACCCCCAGACCCCCAACTGGGGACCCCAGACCCACAAGTGGGACCCCAGACCCCCAATGGGACCCCCAGACCCACAACCGGGACCCCCAGACCCCCAACTGGGACCCCAGACCCACAACTGGTACCACAGACCCCCAATGGGACCCCCAGACCCACTAGTGGGACCCCAGACCCACAACCGGGACCCCCAGACCCCCAACCAGGACCCCAGACCCCCAATGGGACCCCCAGACCCCCAACCAGGACCCCAGACCCACAAGTGGGACCCCAAACCAGGACCCTGGGCAGACTGGGGGTTTTGGGGTGTTATGGGTGGTGTATGGGGTTTTGGGGACCCAGGAGTTCTGGGGGGACCCAGGAGTCCGGGAGGGACCCAGGCGTTCGGGGGGGACCCAGGAGTTCGGGGAGGGACCCAGGAGTTCGGGAGGGACCCAGGAGTTCGGGAGGGGACCCAGGCGTTCGGGAGGGACCCAGGCGTTCGGGAGGGGACCCAGGAGTTCGGGGAGGGACCCAGGCGTTCGGGAGGGACCCAGGAGTTCTGGGGGGACCCAGGCGTCCGGGAGGGACCCAGGAGTCCGGGAGGGACCCAGGAGTTCGGGGAGGGACCCAGGAGTTCGGGGAGGGACCCAGGAGTCCGGGAGGGACCCAGGCGTTCGGGAGGGACCCAGGAGTCCAGGAGGGACCCAGGCGTTCGGGAGGGACCCAGGAGTCCGGGAGGGACCCAGGAGTTCGGGAGGGGACCCAGGAGTTCGGGGAGGGACCCAGGCGTTCGGGAGGGACCCAGGCGTCCTGAGGGACCCCGGCGTCCGGGCAGGTGGTGGAGCCGTGTCGCTCGGACAAGTGGTCGATCGGGGACCTGCGGCTCTTCCTGGGCAGCTACACGACGGCTCCGCGGGCGCTGGGGGGGTTCAGGTGGGACCCCCCCAAAAATAGACCCCAAAATCACCCCCGCGACCCCAAAATTCACACCCGGGGACCCCGAAAACCCCCCCGGGGACCCCAAAATCACCCCCGGGGACCCCAAAATGATGCTTGGAGAGTCCAAAATCACCCCCCGAGGAACCTGAAATGGACCCACCCGGGACCCCAAAAATCACCCCCGGGACCCCAAAATGGAACCACCCGGGGACCCCAAAATGGACCCACCCGGCACCCCAAAATCACCCCTGGGACCCCAAAATGGATCCACCCGGACCCCAAAATCACCCCCGGGACCCCAAAATCCCCCCCTGGGACCCCAAAATGGACCCACCCGGACCCCAAAATCACCCCCGGGACCCCAAAATCACCCCTGGGACCCCAAAATGGATCCACCTGGGGACCCCAGAATCAACCCCAGGACCCCAAAATGGACCCACCCGGGGACCCCAAAATGGACCCACCCGGCACCCCAAAATCACCCCCAGGACCCCAAAATCACCCCTGGGACCCCAAAATGGACCCACCCGGGACCCCAAAATCCCCCTGGGGACCCCAAAATGGACCCACCTGGGACCCCAAAATCACCCCCCGGGACCCCAAAATGGACCCACCCAGAACCCCAAAATCCCCCCTGGGGACCCCAAAATGGACCCACCCAGGACCCCAAATCCCCCCCTGGCCCCCAAAATTGAACCTGAACCCCCAAATTCCCCCTGAACCCCCAAACTTGTCCCCCCAAACCCCTCATTTCCCTCCTATGGGCGCCCCCAAAACCCGGCGTTTTCACCCCAAAACGGCCCCGGGGGAGGGGGGGACCCCCCCATATCTTGGGGACCCCCCCTAATTTTGGGGACCCCCCCCAAATTTTGGGGTCCCCCCACTTTGTCCACAGGCACCAGTTGCTATGGGAACGCTACATGGCGGGAATCAGCGCCTGTTTGCTGCGGATGTACCACGAGTGACCCCAAAATGGGGGGGACCCCAAAATTGGGGGGACCCCAAAATAGGGGGACCCCAAAACTGGGACACCCCCCACCCCAACACCCCAAAACCGGGGGGGTCCAGGAGCTGCGACACCCCAAAAATGGGGCTTTTTGGGGGTCCCCCCATCCAGGACACCCCAAAAATGGGGGGACCCCAAAACTGGGACACCCCCAAAATGGGGGGGACCCCAAAAAAGGGGTGACCCCAAAAAAGGGGGAGGGGGGGGAGGGTGTGAATAAAGGACATTGAAAGTTGAGCTGATTTGGGGTTTTTTTTGGGGGGGTCCCCAAAATCCCCGGACGCCTGGGTCCATGTTTTGGGAGGGGGGGGTGGGGGGGGGGGGGCCTCCCGGACGCCTGGGTCCCTTATGGGGGTTCCCGGACACCTGGTTCCCTTATTGGGGGTTGTCCCGGACGCCTGGGTCCATTTTTTGGGAGGGTGGGGGGGTTGAGGCCTCCCGGACGCCTGGGTCCCCTATAGGGGTTCCCGGACTCCTGGGTCCCTTATGGGGGTTCCTGGACGCCTGGGTCCATTTTTTGGGGGGGGGGGTGGGTGGGGGTGGAGGCCTCCCGGACGCCTGGGTCCCTTATGGGGGTTCCCGGACACCTGGGTCCCTTATTGGGGGGTGTCCCGGACACCTGGGTCCATTTTTTGGGGGGCTGGAGGCCTCCCGGACGCCTGGGTCCCCTATAGGGGTTCCCGGACACCTGGGTCCCTTATTGGGGGGTGTCCCGGACGCCTGGGTCCATTTTTTGGGAGGGTGGGGGGGTTGAGGCCTCCCGGACGCCTGGGTCCCCTATAGGGGTTCCCGGACTCCTGGGTCCCTTATGGGGGTTCCCGGACGCCTGGGTCCCCTATGGCCAATGTCCCGGACTCCTGGGTCCATTTGTTTGGGGGATGGGGGGGGGGTGGAGCCCCCCCGGACCCCTGGGTCCATTTATTTTCGGGGGGGGTGGAGCCCTCCCGGACGCCTGGGTCCATTTTTTGGTAGGAGGGGGGGCTGGGGGGGGGGGGGGGGGGTGGAGCCCTCCCGGACGCCTGGGTCCCTTTTCCGACGGCTCTCGGGGTGGGGGGGGGATCGGAGTGGGGGGGTGGGGGGTGGGTCCTCGGACGCCTGGGTCCCCCCACCCTCCAACCCCTCCCCCCCCAACTCCCTCCCCCCCCCCCCCGAACGCCTGGGTCCCTTTTTGGAGTCCCGCCCCTCCCCCTTCCTGGTCCACGTTGGCCTGAGCTGCCCCTCCCCCTCCCCGGACGCCTGGGTCCCCGAGGGACCCCCCCCCACTTATATGGGGAGGGGGGGACCCAGGCGTCCGGGGAAAGGACCCAGGCGTCCGGGGGAGGGAAATGAGGGGACCCAGGCGTCCGGGGAAAGAAGGACCCAGGCGTTCGGGGGAGGGAAATGGGGGGACCCAGGCGTCCGGGAGAGAGAAATAGGGGGACCCAGGCGTCCGGGTGACCCTCCCCTCCCCCCCCATCAGGACCATGGGACCCTGGTGCTTCCTGCCCCTCCCCCTCCTGCTCCTCGCGGCCGCCGCCCCCCCGGACCTGGAGGAGCCCGAGGAATATACGGTGAGGGGGAGGGGCGGCCCGGACGCCTGGGTCCACTGTGGGGGGGAGGGGTCCCCAGGTGGGGGTTGGGGGGGTCCCGAACGCCTGGGTCCACTATGAGGTTTCCCGGACGCCTGGGTCCCTTATGGGGTGTCTCGGACGCCTGGGTCCACTATGGGGGGGGAGGGGTACCCAGGTGGGGGTTGGGGGTCCCGAACGCCTGGGTCCCTTATGGGGGGAAGGGGTCCCCAGGTGGGGGGTTGGGGGGTCCCGAACGCCTGGGTCCACTATGAGGTTCCCCGGACGCCTGGGTCCACTATGAGGGTCCCCGGACGCCTGGGTCCACTATGGGGGGGAGGGGTGCCTAGGTGGGGGTTGGGGGGGTCCCGAACGCCTGGGTCCCTTATGGGGGGGTGTCCCAAATGCCTGGGTCCACTATGAGGTTCCCCGGACGCCTGGGTCCCTTATGTGGTGTCCCGGACGCCTGGGTCCACTATGGGGGGGGAGGGGTACCCAGGTGGGGGTTGGGGGTCCCGAACGCCTGGGTCCCTTATGAGGTGTCCCGGATGCCTGGGTCCCTTATGGGGGTGTCCCAAACTCCTGGGTCCCTTATGGGGGTCCCCGGATGCCTGGGTCCCTAATGGGGTTTCCCGAACTCCTGGGTCCCTTATGGGGGTCCCCGGACGCCTGGGTCCCCTGGGTGACACCCCCCCCCCCCCCAGGAGTGCAGCGATGGGTACGAGTGGGACCCCGAGACCGAGCACTGCAAAGGTGGGGGAGGGGCGGCCCGGACGCCTGGGTCCCTGTGGGGGGGCTGGGGGATCCCTAATGGGGTTGGTGGGCTCCCGGACGCCTGGGTCCCTATGGGGGGCTAACAAAGCGGGGTTGGGGTCCCGGATGCCTGAGTCCCTATGGGGGGGGCCCCTAATGGGGTTGGGGGTCCTGGACTCCTGGGTCCCTATTGGGGGGGCTGGGGATGGTTGGGGGTCCCGGACGCCTGGGTCCCTATGGGGGGGCTGGGGGATGGTTGGGGGTCCCGGACGCCTGGGTCCCTATGGGGGGCTAACAAAGGGGGGTTGGGGGTCCCGGACGCCTGGGTCCCCACCCTCCCCATCCCCCCCCTAGACGTGGACGAGTGCGAGGTGGGGGGGCCCCTCCCGGCCTGCAGGGGGCGCCTGCGCTGCCTCAACCATTTCGGGGGGTACCTGTGCCTCCCCCGCTCGGCCGCGCTGCTCAGCCCCGCCCACAGCCCGGCCCCGCCCCCGGCCCCGCCCACCCCGCCGCTGGCTCCGCCCCCGCCGCCGCTGGCCACGCCCCCCGCGGGGAACTGCCCACCCGGATATGAACCCTCCCCCAATGGGGGGTGTCAGGGTGAGGGGCGGGGCGTTGGGTGGGCGGGGTTTAGAGGGGTGAGGCTTGAATGGGCGGGGCTTGGAAGGGGTGGGGCTTGGGGTGGGGTTTAGAGGGGGCGTGGCTTTGAGGGCGGGGCTTAGAGGGAGTGGGGTTAATGGGAAGGGGTGGGGCTTGGAGGAGGCGGAGTTAAGGGATGGGGCGGGGCTTGAAGGGGAGGGGTTAAGGGATGGGTGGGGCTAATACTGAAGGTGATAAAGAGGGCGGGGCTTAAAGGGGCGGGGTTAATGCATGGGTGGGGCTAATAAGGAGGGGCGGGGTTAATGAGTGGGTGGGGTTAAGAATGAGGGGTGGGGTTAAGAATGAGGGGCGGGGTTTAAGGAGGGGAGGGGCCTATAGGGTGGGGGTTGGAGTGGTCCTGGCTCCCCCCCCCCGAACTCCTGGGTCCCCCTGAACTCCTGGGTCCCCCGAACTCCTGGGTCCCTGGGGCACTCCTGGGTCCCTCCCCGAACTCCTGGGTCCCCCCGAACTCCTGGGTCCCTTGGGGCACTCCTGGGTCCCTCCCGAACTCCTGGGTCCCCCCGAACTCCTGGGTTCCCCTTGAACTCCTGGGTCCCTCCCGAACTCCTGGGTCCCCCGAACTCCTGGGTCCCTGGGGCACTCCTGGGTCCCCCCGAACTCCTGGGTCCCCCCAGACGTGGACGAGTGCGGGGGTCCCGGCCCCTCCCCCTGCCGGCCCAGCCAGGACTGTGTGAACAGTGCGGGGGGGTTCCGGTGCCGCTGCCCCCCCGGCTACCGCCTCATCCGGACAGAGTGTGTGGGTGAGGGGGAGGGGCCTGGAGGGGGGGCGGGGCTTGGGGGGGACGGGGGAGGGGCCTGGAGGGGGGGAGGGGCGGGGAATGGGGGAGGGGAGGGGAATGGGAGGGGGGGTTTTTGATGGTGTGGGGTTTCCTATGGGGCACTGGGGGTCTCTGTGGGTCACTAATGGGTCCCTATGGGTTTCTATGGGCCTCTATGGGTCACTAATGGGTCCCTATGGGTCTCTAATGTGTCCCTATGGGTCTCTAGTGCGTCCCTATAGGTCCCTATGGGTCTCTATCTGTCCCTAATGGTCTCTATGTGTCCCTATGTGTCCCTATGGGTCACTAATGTGTCCCTATGGGTCTCTAATGTGTCCCTATGGGTCTCTATGGGTCACTAATGTGTCCCTATGGGTCTCTAATGCATCCCTATGGGTCTCTATGTGTCCCTGTGGGTCTCTATGTGTCCCTATGGGTCCCTATGGGTCTCTATGTGTCCCTATGGGTCCCTATGTGTCCCTACGTGTCTCTAATGTGTCCCTATGGGTCCCTATGGGTCTCTAATGTGTCCCTATGGGTTCCTATGTGTCCCTCTGGGTCTCTATGGGTCTCTAATGTGTCCCTATGGGTCCCTATGTGTCCCTATGGGTCCCTATGTGTCCCTATGGGTCACTAACGGGTCCCTATGTGTCCCTATGGGTCTCTAATGTGTCCCTATGGGTCCCTGTGTGTCCCTATGGGTCTCTAATGTGTCCCTATGTGTCCCTACGTGTCTCTAATATGTCCCTATGGGTCCCTGTGGGTCTCTAATGTGTCCCTATGGGTCCCTATGGGTCACTAATGCATCTCTATGGGTCTCTAATGGGTCCCTATGGTTCCCTATGTGTCCCTATGGGTCCCTATGTGTCCCTATGGGTCTCTGTGTGTCCCTATGTGTCCCTATGGGTCACTAATGTCTCTCTATGGGTCTCTATATGTCCCTATGGGTCTCTAATGTGTCCCTATGGGTCTCTATGGGTCTCTAATGGGTCCCTATGTGTCCCTATGTGTCTCTATGGGTCACTAATGTGTCTCTATGGGTCTCTAATGTCTCTCTATGGGTCTCTATATGTCCCTATGGGTCTCTAATGTGTCCCTATGTGTCTCTATGGGTCACTAATGTGTCCCTAGGGGTCTCTAATGCATCCCTATGGGTCCCTATGGGTCTCTATGTGTCCCTATGGGTCTCTAATGTGTCCCTAGGGGTCTCTAATGCGTCCCTATGGGTCCCTATGGGTCTCTAATGTGTCTCTATGGGTCACTAACGGGTCCCTGTGTGTCCCTATGGGTCTCTAATGTGTCCCTATGGGTCTCTAATGCATCCCTATGGGTCTCTAATGTGTCCCTATGGGTCCCTATGTGTCCCTATGGGTCTCTAATGTGTCCCTATGTGTCCCTGTGTGTCTCTATGGGTCACTAACGGGTCCCTATGTGTCCCTATGGCTCTCTATGTGTCTCTAATGTGTCCCTATGTGTCCCTACGTGTCTCTAATATGTCCCTATGGGTCCCTGTGGGTCTCTAATGTGTCCCTATGGGTCCCTATGGGTCACTAATGCATCTCTATGGGTCTCTAATGGGTCCCTATGTGTCCCTATGGGTCCCTATGTGTCCCTATGGGTCTCTGTGTGTCCCTATGTGTCCCTATGGGTCACTAATGTGTCCCTATGGGTCTCTAATTTGTCCCTATGTGTCCTTATGTGTCCCTATGGGTCTCTAATGCATCCCTATGGGTCCCTATGGGTCACTAACGGGTCCCTATGGGTCTCTAATGTGTCTCTAATGTGTCTCTATGGGTCACTAATGTCTCTCTATGGGTCTCTATATGTCCCTATGGGTCTCTAATGTGTCCCTATGTGTCCCTATGGGTCTCTAATGTGTCCCTATGGGTCCCTATGGGTCTCTATGGGTCTCTATGTGTCCCTATGGGTCTCTACTGTCTCTCTATGGGTCTCTATGGGTCGCTATGGGTCTCTATATGTCCCTATGGGTCTCTAATGGGTCCCTATGGGTCTCCACTGTCTCTCTATGGGTCTCTATGGGTCACTAATGTGTCTCTATGGGTCTCTACTGTCTCTCTATGGGTCTCTATATGTCCCTATGGGTCTCTAATGTGTCCCTATGTGTCTCTAATGTGTCTCTATGGGTCTCTACTGTCTCTCTATGGGTCTCTATATGTCCCTATGGGTCTCTAATGTGTCCCTATGGGTCTCTATGGGTCTCTAATGGGTCCCTATGTGTCCCTATGGGTCTCTATGGGTCACTAATGTGTCCCTATGGGTCTCCACTGTCTCTCTATGGGTCGCTATGGGTCGCCGTGGGGCAGACGAGGACGAGTGCCGGTTCCGCTGGTGCCAACACGGCTGCGCCAACTCCCCGGGGGCCTTTTCCTGCCGCTGCCACGCGGGGTTCCGGCTGGAGCCCGACGGGCGCTCCTGCGGGGGTACGCCGGGGTCCCCCCGGACGCCTGGGTCCCTCCCGAGCGCCTGGGTCCATCCCGGACACCTGGGTCCCCTCCCGAACGCCTGGGTCCCCTCCCGAACGCCTGGGTCCCCTCCCGGACGCCTGGGTCCCTTCCTGAACTCCTGGGTCCCTCCCGGACGCCTGGGTCCCTCCCGAACGCCTGGGTCCCCTCCCGGACGCCTGGGTCCCTCCCGGACGCCTGGGTCCCTCCTGAACTCCTGGGTCCCCCAAGCACCTGGGTCCTCAGAACGCCTGGGTCCCTCAAACTCCTGGGTCCCCGGGGCATTCCTGGGTCCCCCGAACGCCTGGGTCCCTGGGGCACTCCTGGGTCCCCGGGGCATTCCTGGGTCCCCCGAACGCCTGGGTCCCCGAGGCACTCCTGGGTCCCCATGGCACTCCTGGGTCCCCCGAACGCCTGGTTCCCTCGGGCACTCCTGGGTCCCTGGGGCACTCCTGGGTCCCTGGGGCACTCCTGGGTCCCTGGGGCACTCCTGGGTCCCCCGAACGCCTGGGTCCCCGGGGCACTCCTGGGTCCCCCGAACGCCTGGGTCCCGTTGCAGACGTGGACGAGTGCTCCATGGGCGCCCGCTGCTCCCAGCTCTGCCTCAACACCTTCGGCTCCTTCCGCTGCCGCTGCCGCCCCGGCTTCCGCCTGAACACCGACGGCCGGTCATGTGACGGTGGGACACGCCCCCCGCCCCCGAGCCCCGCCCCCTGCCCCTCAGCCCCGCCCCCTGCCCCTCAGCCCCGCCCCCTAGCCCACAGCCCCGCCCCCCGCCCCTCAGCTCCACCCCTCGACCCTCAGTCCCCAGAGGCCCATAACCCCCCTACCCGAACTCCTGGGTCCCTCCCGAACTCCTGGGTCCCTTCCCGGACTCCTGGGTCCCCCCCTGAACTCCTGGGTCCCTCCCTGAACCCTTGGGTCCCCTCCCGAACTCCTGGGTCCCCCCCGAACTCCTGGGTCCCTCCCGAACTCCTGGGTCCCTTCCCAAA
The DNA here is from genome assembly GCF_964273445.1 of Streptopelia decaocto. NCBI lineage: Eukaryota > Metazoa > Chordata > Aves > Columbiformes > Columbidae > Streptopelia > Streptopelia decaocto. Next base: position 48,304 of record NW_028115359.1, on the reverse strand, counting down.
CTCCTGGGTCCCTTCCCGAACTCCTGGGTCCCTCCCGAACTCCTGGGTCCCCTCCCGAACTCCTGGGACCTTCCCGAACTCCTGGGTCCCTCCCGAACTCCTGGGTCCCCTCCCGAACTCCTGAGTCCCCCCCGAACTCCTGGGTCCCTCCCGAACTCCTGGGTCCCCTCCCGAACTCCTGGGTCCCCCCCAAACTCCTGGGTCCCCTCCCGAACTCCTGGGTCCCCTCCCGAACTCCTGGGTCCCCCCCGAACTCCTGGGTCCCTGGGGCACTCCTGGGTCCCCCTGACTGTCCGTCTGTCCGTCAGACGTGGACGAGTGCTCCGTCCTGTCCGTCTGTCGCCATCGCTGCGTCAACAGCCCCGGGAGCTTCTCCTGCACCTGCCCCCCCGGTTATGGGGCGGACGGGCCCCACTGCAGGGGTGGGACATGGGGGGCTATGGGGCTATGGGGAGCTATGGGCTTGTGGGGGGCTATGGGGGGCTATGGGGTTATGGGGCTATGGGGAGCTATGGGGCTATAGGGGTTATGGGGAGCTATGGGGGTCTATGGGGGTATGGGGAGCTATGGGGTTATGGGTCTATGGGGGTCTATGGGGAGCTATGGGGCTATGGGGGGTCTATGGAGTCTATGGGGAGCTATGGGGCTATGGGGAGCTATGGGGTTATGGAGCTATGGGGGTCTATGGGGGGTCTATGGGAGTATGGGGAGCTATGGGGTTATGGGGCTATGGGGGTCTATGGGGAGCTATGGGGCTATGGGGGGTCTATGGAGTCTATGGGGAGCTATGGGGCTATGGGGAGCTATGGGGTTATGGAGATATGGGGGTCTATAGGGGGTCTATGGGAGTATGGGGAGCTATGGGGTTATGGGGCTATGGGGGTCTATGGGGAGCTATGGGGCTATGGAGAGCTATGGGGTTATGGGGCTATGGGGGTCTATGGGGGGTCTATGGGGGTTATGGGGAGCTATGGGGCTATGGGGGGGTCTGTGGGGAGCTATGGGGCTATGGGGTCTATGGGGGGGTCTATGGAGTCTATGGGGGTCTATGAGGAGCTATGGGGCTATAGGGAGCTATGGGGTCTATGGGGGTTATGGGGCTATGGGCAGCTATGGGGTTATGGGGAACTAGGGGGAGCTATGGGGCTATGGGGAGCTATGGGGCTATGGGGAGCTATGGGGCTATGGGCAGCTATGGGGTTATGGGGAGCTATGGGGAGCTATGGGGAGCTATGGGGCTATGGGGAGCTATGGGGCTATGGGCAGCTATGGGGGTTATGGGGAGCTATGGGGAGCTATGGGGAGCTATGGGGAGCTATGGGGCTATGGGGAGCTATGGGGCTATGGGAAGCTATGGGGAGCTATGGGGTCTATGGGTGTCTATGGAGTCTATGGGGAGCTATGGGGGGTCTATGGGGTCTATGGGTTGTCTATGGGGGTATGGGGTCTATGGGGTGCCTATGGGGCTATGGGGAGCTATAGGGCTATGGGGCTATGGGGAGCTATGGGAAGCTATAGGGCTATGGGGCTATGGGGGGGTCTATGGGGTATCTATGGGGAGCTATGGGGTATCTACGGGATCTACAGGGTTATGGGGTGTCTATGGGGTCTATGGGGTCTATGGGGGGTCTATGGGGTGTCTATGGGGTCTATGGGGTCTATGAGTGTCCATGGGGGTCTATGTGGGTTATGGGGTGTCTATGGGGTCTATGGGGTCTATGGGGGGTCTGTGGGGTGTCTATGGGGTCTATGGGGGTTATGGGGTCTATGGGGTCTATGGGGGGTCTGTGGGGTGTCTATGTGGTCTATGGGGTGTCTATGGGGTCTATGAGTGTCCATGGGGTCTATGTGGGTTATGGGGTCTATGGGGTCTATGGGGGTTATGGGGTGTCTATGGGGTGTCTATGGGGTCTATGGGGGTTATGGGGTGTCTATGTGGTCTATGGGGTGTCTATGGGGTCTATGGGGGTTATGGGGTGTCTATGGGGTGTCTATAGGGTCTATGGGGGTTATGGGGTGTCTATGGGGTCTATGGGGGTTATGGGGTGTCTATGTGGTCTATGGGGTGTCTATGGGGTCTATGAGTGTCCATGGGGTCTCTGTGGGTTATGGGGTATCTATGGGTGTCCATGTGGCACTTGTGGGGCCCGGACGCCTGGGTCCCTCACCCCACATCCCCCGCAGACCGTGACGAATGCGCCGAGGGCACCCACGGGTGCTCGGGGACCCAGCGCTGCCTCAACACCTACGGGGGGCACCGCTGCGAACCCCGAGACCCCCCGTGCCCTGCCCCCTACCAGCCCCACCCCCGCCGCAACGGGTACGGGGGACCCAGGCGTTCGGGAGGGACCCAGGCGTCCGGGAGGGACCCAGGAGTCCGGGTGGGGGACCCAGGCGTCCAGGAGGGACCCAAAAGTTTGGGGGGGGAACCAGGAGTTTGTGGGGGACCCAGGAGTTCCAGGGGACCCAGGCGTCCGGGAGGGGACCCAGGAGTTCGGGAGGGGACCCAGGAGTTCGGGGGGGACCCAGGAGTTCGGGTTGGGACCCAGGAGTTCAGGAGGGGACCCAGGCGTCCGGGTTGGGACCCAGGCGTCCGGCTCACCCTCCCTCCCCTCCCCCAGGACGTGCGTGTGCCCCGGGGGGTCCCCGCGGTGCCGGCCCCTCCCCCGCTGGCTGCTGCTCCGCTCCGTGTCCGTCCCCAACGTCCCCGACGTCCCCCGGGGGCTGTTCCAGCTGCGGCACCCGCCGGGGGGACCCCCAACACTGCGGGGGGCGCCCCCCGGGGCCTTCCGCCTGCGGGTAGGGACCCAGGCGTCCGGGGGACCCAGGAGTGCGGGGGGAACCAGGAGTTAGGGAGGGACCCAGGAGTTCGGGGGGGACCCAGGAGTTCGGGAAGGGACCCAGGAGTTCGGGGGGACCCAGGAGTTCGGGAGGGACCCAGGAGTTCGGGAGGGACCCAGGAGTTCTGGGGGGACCCAGGAGTTCGGGAGGGACCCAGGAGTTCGGGGGGACCCAGGAGTTCGGGAGGGACCCAGGAGTTCGGGGGGACCCAGGAGTTGGGGAGGGGACCCAGGAGTTCGGGGGGAACCCAGGAGTTCGGGGAGGGACCCAGGAGTTCGGGGGGGACCCAGGAGTTCGGGGAGGGACCCAGGAGTTCGGGAGGGACCCAGGAGTGCGGGGGGACCCAGGAGTTCGGGGGGACCCAGGAGTTCGGGGGGACCCAGGAGTCCGGGAGGGACCCAGGAGTCCGGGAGGGACCCAGGAGTTCGGGGGGACCCAGGAGTTCGGGGGGGACCCAGGCGTCCGGGGGACCCAGGAGTGTGGGGGGAACCAGGAGTTCTGGGGGACCCAGGAGTTCGGGAGGTAGACAGGTGTTCAGGAGTAATTGGGGGTAATTAATTGGGGTAATTGGGAGTTTATTAGGGTAATGAATTGGGGGTCATGGGGTAATTGGGGTAATTAATTGAGGGGAATTTTGAGGCGATTCTGGGGGATTTGGGGTCTCTGGGTGGGGAGGGGGCGTGTCCTCCACTAACCCCGCCCCCTCGGCAGGAACTGTCCAATCAGAGCTCGCTCTTGGAGCTGATCCGCCCCCTTCCGGGGCCCTTGGACCTGGTGCTGGAAATGGAGCTTCCGGGTCCGCCCACCGACGAGGCCCCGCCCACCGTAGAAGCCCCGCCCACCGAGGAGGCCCCACCCACCGAGGAGGCCCCGCCCCCTCTGGCACTATTGAGGCTCAACCTATACATAGGGGAGCACCCGTTCTAGGACGCCTGGGTCCCGCCGGACTCCTGGGTCCCTCCCCGAACTCCTGGGTCCCTCCCCGAACGCCTGGGTCCCTCCCGAACGCCTGGGTCCCTCCCGAACTCCTGGGTCCCTTCCCGAACTCCTGGGTCCCCTCCCTGAACTCCTGGGTCCCTCCCGAACTCCTGGGTCCCTCCCGAACGCCTGGGTCCCTCCCGAACTCCTGGGTCCCTTCCCGAACGCCTGGGTCCCTTCCCGAACTCCTGGGTCCCTCCCGAACTCCTGGGTCCCTCCCGAACTCCTGGGTCCCTCCCGAACGCCTGGGTCCCTTCCCGAACGCCTGGGTCCCTCCCGAACGCCTGGGTCCCTTCCCGAACGCCTGGGTCCCTCCCGAACTCCTGGGTCCCTCCCGAACGCCTGGGTCCCTTCCCGAACTCCTGGGTCCCTTCCCGAACTCCTGGGTCCCTCCCGAACTCCTGGGTCCCTTCCCGAACTCCTGGGTCCCTCCCGAACTCCTGGGTCCCTTCCCGAACGCCTGGGTCCCCCCCGAACTCCTGGGTCCCCCCCCGAACTCCTGGGTCCCTCCCCGAACTCCTGGGTCCCTCCCGAACTCCTGGGTCCCTCCCGAACAAAGAGTTTGTTGGTTCTTTGCTGTGTCCTGAGTGGTGAAACTGGGGGGGACTGGGGGGGACACTGGGCGGGGGGGGGGGAGGGGACACTGGGGGGTCTGTGACACAAACTGGGAGTTACTGGGAGGGTGGGGAGGATACTGGGAGGAACTGGTGGTTACTGGGAGGGACCCAGGAGTTCGGGAGGGACCCAGGAGTTCGGGGAGGGACCCAGGAGTTCGGGAGGGACCCAGGAGTTCGGGAGGGACCCCGGAGTTCGGGAGGGACCCAGGAGTTCGGGCAGATCCAGGAGCTTTATTATATGGGGGGAGGGGACACCCCTGCCAGGGGTCACAGCGGGGTCAGGGGTCACAGTGGGGTCAGGGGTCACATGGGGGGCAGGGCCACCTGGGCCGTCAGCAGCGGCGCCTCCGCCCCTCCCCCCCCCAGCACCAGCACCTGGGGGAGGGGACAGAGAAACAGCCAATGGAGTCGCCCCTGCCCCCCCAGACCCGCCCCCCGCCCCTCCCCCATCCATAGGCCCCTCCTCCAAACGATTCTCCCCCATTTTGGCCCCTCCCCCACTGACCCCTCCCCCCCTCCTACAGGCCCCTCCCCCATTTTGGCCCCTCCCCCAATGACCCCACCCCCCTCCCACAAGCTCCTCCCCATTTTGGCTCCTCCCCCACAGGCCCCTCCCCCCATAGGCCCCTCCCCCCTTTGGCCTCTCCCCCACTTTGCCTCCTGCCCCACCTTTGCCCCTCCCCTACTTTGCCCCCACCCCCTTTTTTGGCTCCTCCCCCATTTTTAGCCCCTCCCCCACTTTGGACCCTCCCCCCCCATAGGGCCCCTCCCCCACTTCTGCCCACTCCCTATTTGGGCCCCTCCCCCCCCAGGCCCCTCCCCCCATAGGCCCCTCCCCCCATAGGCCCCTCCCCCCATAGGCCCCTCCCCCATTCATAAGCCCCTCCCCCCTTGGTGACGTCACCTCCAGGTGGCCCGGGGGGGCCCCTCCCCCCCCCGGCTCCAGCCACGAACTGACCGAGAAACTGAGACCCGGAAACAGGCGTGGGACCTGGGGGGAGGGGCCGGAAGTGGGGGCGGGGCCGGAAGTGGGGGAGGGGCCCGAGTGGGGGCGGGGACAGAATTGTGGGAGGGGCCAAATGGGGGCGGGGCCGAGTGGGGGAGGGGCCGAATGGGGGGGTGGCGTCAAAAATGTGGGCGGGGCCCGAGTAGGGGAGGGGCCGAATAGAGGGGTGGGGTCAAAAATGGGGGCGGGGCCCGAGTGGGGAGGGGTGGGGCCAAAATGGGGGCGGGGCCCGAATGGGGAGGGGCCGAATGGAGGGGTGGGGCCAAAAATGGGGGCGGGGCCCGAGTAGGAGGTGGGGCCCGAGTGGGGGAGGGGCTGAATGGGGGAGGGGCCAAAAATGGGGGCGGGGCCAAAGTGGAGGTGGGGCCCGAGTGGAGGAGGGGCTGAATGGGGGAGGGGCCCGAGTGGGGGCGGGGCCAAAATTGGTGGTGGGGCCCGAGTAGGGGAGGGGCCGAATAGAGGGGTGGGGTCAAAAATGGGGGCGGGGCCCGAGTGGGGGAGGGGCCAAAAATGGGGGGGCGGGGAGGGGGCGAATTGGGGAGGGGCCGCGGTTACCTTGAGGCAGGGGGGGTGCAGGCGGTGGGGGGAGGGGCGGCAGCGCAGCAGCAGCAGCAGGTGGGGGAGGGGCTGGGGGGGAGGGGCGGGGCCCCCCCCGGGCAGCAGCAGCCGCAGGGTCACGCGCAGCCGGGGGCCCAATCCCTGCACCTGGTGGGGGGGGGGGGGGCGGGGACAAAGGGACCCAGGCGTCCGGGTGTAACACCCAGAGGGACCCAGGCGTCCGGTGAACACCCCCCCCCCCCCGCAAAAAGGGACCCAGGCATCCGGGTGAACCACCCCAAAAGGGACCCAGGCGTCCGGGTGAACCCCCCCCCCCGCAAAAAGGGACCCAGGCGTCCGGGTGAACCCCACCTCCAAATAAAGGACCCAGGTGTCCGGGTGACCCCCCCAAAAGGGACCCAGGCATCCAGGTGACCCCCCCCCCCCAAAAGGGACCCAGGCGTCTGGGTGACCCCCCCCTCAAAAAGGGACCCAGGCATCCAGGTGACCCCCCCCCCCCAAAAAGGGACCCAGGCGTCTGGGTGACCCCCCCCCAAAAAGGGACCCAGGTGTCCGGGTGACTCCCCACCCCAAAAGGGACCCAGGCGTCCGGGTGACCCCCCCCCCCCAAAAGGGACCCAGGCGTCCGGGTGAATTCACAAAGGGACCCAGGCGTCCGGGTGCCCTCCCTCCCCACCCCCCAGTTTTGGGTGCCCCCCACCCATGGGTGCCCCCCCCCCACTCACCGTGGCCGTCATGGTGATGGGGGGAGGGGCGTCGGGTGCTGCCCCTCCCCCCAGCGCCCCCAGCAGCCCCCGCGCGGCCGCCAAGCGGAACCGGATCAAACCGGCCTGGAACCCGCCCAGGAGACCTGGGGCACCCATGGGTGTCAATGGGACCCACAGCACCCATGGGTGTCAATGGGACCTCAGCACCCATGGGTGTCAATGGGACCCACAGCACCCATGGGTGTCAATGGGTCCCATGGGTGTCATTGGGACCTCAGCACCCATGGGATCTTCCACCCCCATTAGACCCATCCCTGGGGCACCCATGGGTGCCATTGGGACCCACAGCACCCATGGGTGTCATTGGGACCTCAGCACCCATAGGTGTCAATGGGCCCCATGGGTGTCAATGGGCCCCAGCACCCATGGGTGTCATTGGGACCCACAGCACCCAAGGGTGTCAATGGGACCCAGAGCACCCATGGGTGTCATTGGGACCTCAGCACCCATGGGTGTCATTGGGACTCACAGAACCCATGGGTGTCATTGGGACCCATGGGTGTCCATGGGCCCCATGGGTGTCAATGGGCCCCAGCACCCATGGGTGTCATTGGGACCTCAGCACCCATGGGTGTCATTGGGACCTCAGCACCCATGGGTGTCATTGGGACCCACAGCACCCATGGGTGTCATTGGGACCTCAGCACCCATAGGTGTCCATGGGCCCCATGGGTGTCAATGGGCCCCAGCACCCATGGGTGTCATTGGGACCCAGAGCACCCATGGGTGTCAATGGGACCCACAGCACCCATGGGTGTCAATGGGACCCAGAGCACCCATGGGTGTCATTGGGACCCACAGCACCCACGGGATCTTCCACCCCCCATTAGACCCATCCCTGGGGCACCCATGGGTGTCACCCCATCCCCCCATAGGACCCCCCCACCCATGGGTGCCCCTCCCCCACCCTTGGGTGTCACTGACCCCAACACCCATGGGATCCCCCAACCCCCACTGGAACCATCCCTGGGGCACCCATGGGTGTCAACCCCACCCATGGGTGTCATCCCCATTCCCCCATAGGACCCCAGCACCCATGGGTGCCCCTCCCCCCCACGGGTGTTACCCCCACCCCCCCCATTGGACCCCCACCCATTGGTGTCCCTCCCCCATAGAACCCCCAGCACCCATGGGTGCCCCTCCCCCACCATGGGTGCCCCTCCCCCGCTCACCGGAGGCCCCGTCCCGTTCCCGCTCCCCCGCTCCACGAAGAGGCGGCTGCGTGGGGGGAGGGGCAGGCGGGGGGTGGGGCCGGGGGTGGGGGAGGGGCTGCACCCATGGGTGCCCCCACCCAGCCCCGCCCGCCGGCGCAGCATCCGGATCGACAGCGCGCCCCCTGCGGGCACGGAGGGGGAGTCAGCGCCCATGGGTGCTCCCCATGGCACCCATGGGACCCATAGAGAACCAATAGAACCCATAGAGCACCCACAGCACCCATGGGTGCTCCCCATACTCCCCAGAGCACCCATGGGACCCACGGCACCCATAGAGAACCAATAAAACCCATAGAGCACCCACAGCACCCATGGGTGCTCCCCATGCACCCCATAGCACCCATGGGACCCACGGCACCCATAGAGAACCAATAGAACCCATAGAGCACCACAGCACCATGGGTGCTCCCCATACAACCCATAGCACCCATGGGACCCACAGCACCCATAGAGAACCAATAGAACCCATAGAGCACCCACAGCACCCATGGGTGCTCCCCATACTCCCCATGGCACCCATGGGACCCACAGCACCCATAGAGCACCCATGGGTGCTTTCCATACACCCCACAGCACCCATGGATTCTCCCAAGACACCCCAGCACCCATAGGACACCCCCAAAAGCCTCCAGCACCCATGGGACCAACAGCACCCATGGGACCCATGGGTGCTCCCCATAGGACCCATAGCACCCATAGAACACCCACAGCACCCATGGGACCAACAGCACCCATAGAGCACCCACAGCACCCGTGCGTGCTCCCACCCCCCCAGCACCCATAGGACACCCCCACCCCCCCCAGCACCCATGGGTGCCCCCAGCACCCACCCCGTGTGGTCATGATCAGGGTGTTGTCCTCCCGCCCGTAGCGCCCGAAGCAGAGACCGGTGACCACGTCCTGGGGACCCAGGCGTCCGGGAGGGACCCAGGCGTCCGGGAGGGACCCAGGAGTTCAGGAGAGACCCAGGAGTTCAGGAGAGACCCAGGAGTTCGGGAGGGACCCAGGAGTTCGGGAGGGACCCAGGAGTTCGGGAGGGACCCAGGAGTTCAAGAGGGGATGCAGGTGTCTGGGAGGGGACCCAGGGGTTTGGGAGGGGACCCAGGAGTTCGGGAGGGACCCAGGCGTCCGGGAGGGGACCCAGGAGTTCGGGAGGGACCCAGGCGTCCGGGAGGGGACCCAGGAGTTCGGGAGGGACCCAGGAGTTCGGGAGGGACCCAGGCATCCGGGAGGGGACCCAGGAGTTCAGGAGGGACCCAGGAGTTCGGGAGGGGACCCAGGAGTTCGGGAGGGACCCAGGCGTCCGGGAGGGGACCCAGGTATCTGGGAGGGGACCCAGGAGTTCGGGAGGGACCCAGGAGTTCGGGAGGGGACCCAGGAGTTCGGGAGGGGACCCAGGAGTTCGGGAGGGACCCAGGCATCCGGGAGGGGACCCAGGCATCCGGGAGGGGACCCAGGAGTTCAGGAGGGGACCCAGGCATCCGGGAGGGGACCCAGGAGTTCGGGAGGGGACCCAGGAGTTCGGGAGGGACCCAGGTGTCCGGGAGGGACCCAGGCGTTCGGGAGGGGACCCAGGCGTTCGGGAGGGACCCAGGCGTCCGGGAGGGGACCCAGGCGTCCGGGGCGGTGTTGGGGTCCCACCTGTGTCTGGAGGGTGCAGAGGAGGCTCCGGCCCCGGTAGAGCCGCAGTTCCCGGGGGGCGTCCAGGGCCACCAGTGTCACCGTCACCCCCCGGGCAGGGACCCCCGGCCAGCGCCGCCACCCCCCCCGGCAGCTGCAGCGACCACAGCGGGCGGCCCTGGGGACAATGGGGACAGTGGGGGATATGGGGACAGTGGGGACAATGGGGGCAATGGGGACAATGGGGGGACATAGGGGGACATGGGGACAATAGAGGGATATGGGGACATTGGGGGACATGGGGGGATATGGGGGATATGGGGACATGGGGGGACAATGGGGGGACAATGGGGGGGACAATGGGGGGGACAATGGGGGGGACAATGGGGGGATATGGGGACGATGGGGGATATGGGGGATATGGGGACATTGGGTGATATGGGGACATTGGGGCACATGGGGGGACATGAGGATATGGGGACATTGGGGGATATGGGGACATTGGGGGATATGGGACATTGAGGACAATGGGGACAATGGGGGACAATGGGCATATGGGGAGAATGGGGGGACATGGGGGGATGTGGGGACAATGGGACATTGGGGGACATGGAGACATTGGGGACAATGGGGACAATGGGGGGACACTGGGGTTATGGGGACATGGGGGATATGGGGACATTGGGGACAATGGGGAGATATGGGGACAATGGGGACAATGGGAAGAATGGGGGACAACGGGGATATGGGGAGAATGGGGGGACATGGGGACATTAGGGACAATGGGGGACATGGGGACATTAGGGACAATGTGGGGATATGGGGGGACATGGGATATGGGGACATTGGGGACAATGGGGGGATATGGAGGGACATGGGGACATGGGGGGACATTGGGGTTATGGGGACATGGGGGGAATATGGGGACAATGGGGGATATGGGGACATTGGGGACAATGGGGGGACATGGGGACATTGGGGGGACATGGGGACAATGGGAACAATGGGGGACAATGGGGATATGGGGAGAATGGGGGGACATGGAGGGACATGGAGGGACATTGGGACAATAGAGGGATATGGGGACAATGGGGGATATGGGGAACATGGGGACATTGGGTGATATGGGGACATTGGGGGACATGGGGACAATGGGGACATTGGGAACAATGGGGGACAATGGGGATATGGGGAGAATGGGGGGACATGGGGACATTAGGGACAATGGGGGGACATGGGGGGACATGGGGACATTAGGGACAATGGGGTACATGGGGGGATATGGGACATGGGGGTGTGATTGGGGGGATATGGGGACATGGGGACATTAGGGGACATGGGGGGATATGGGGATATAGGGGACATTGGGGGACATGGGGACATTGGGGGATATGGGGGACATGGGGGGACCTGGGGACAATGGGTGCTATGGGGGAAATGGGGACATTGGGGACAATGGGGAGATAGGGGGTACGTGGGGGGACATGGGAGATGGGGTTCCCCATATTTTGGGGGGGTCCCAGAGGGTCCCATGGAGGGGGGGGTGTGTGGGGGTTGGGGGTGTCACCTGCGCCCCGATGGCCGTCATTGTCCCCTTCGCGGTGGCCGCCAGCAGCGCCCCCCCCTGCGCCAGCAGCCCCGCGGGGGGGGACCCCAAAACCAGCAGCGGGCGCCCCCGGGAATGGGACCTGGGGGGACAATGGGGGGACATGGGGACAATAGGGGGGACATGGGGACATGGGGGGACATGGGGACATGGAGGGACATGGGGACATGGAGGGGATATGGGGACAATAGGGAGGGGAGGGACATGGGGACATTGGGGGACATGGGGACAATAGGGGGGACATGGGTCAATAGGGACAGGAAGGACATGGGGACATTGGGGGACATGGGGACAATAGGGACATGGGGACATTGGGGGACATGGGGACAATAGGGGGGATATGGGGACAATAGGGGGGATATGGGGACAATAGGGACGGGAGGGACATGGGGACAATAGGAGGGATATGGGGACATTGGGGACAGAGGGGACATGGGGACAATAGGGGGGACATGGGGACAATAGGGACGGGAGGGACATGGGGGGACATGGGGACAATAGGGGGGATATGGGGACAATAGGGACAGAAGGGACATGGGGACATGGGGGGACATGGGGACAATAGGAGGGATATGGGGACAATGGGGACAGGGGGGATATGGGGACAATAGGGGGGACATGGGGACAATAGGGCCGGGAGGGACATGGGGACATTGGGGGACATGGGGATATGGGGGGACATGGGGACATTGGGGGACATGGGGACAATAGGGGGGATATGGGGACAATGGGGACAGGGGGGATATGGGACATTGGGGGACACAACACACAGACCCCAATGTCCCCAGTGTCCCTATTAACCCCCCATCCCCATATCCCCAATGTCCCCCCACAACCCCCCCATTGTCCCCCCTGTCCCCCATTGTCCCCCATATCCCCCCATGTCCCCCATTGTCCCCATTGTCCCCCATGTCCCCGGTTGACCCCTGACCTGCTGACCCCATACAGGGTCCCCATGTCCCCATATCCCCCAATGTCCCCATTGTCCCCAATGTCCCCATATCCCCCCATTGTCCCCCATATCCCCCATTGTCCCCATATCCCCAATGTCCCCAATGTCCCCATATCCCTCCATGTCCCCCAATGTCCCCAATGTCCCCGTTGTCCCCATATCCCTCCATGTCCCCCAATGTCCCCATTGTCCCCATATCCCTCCATGTCCTCCAACGTCCCCGTGACCCCAGCTGACCCCTGACCTGCTGACCCCATAGAGGGTCCCCATGTCCCCATATCCCCCAATGTCCCCATATCCCCCCATTGTCCCCCATATCCCCCATTGTCCCCCATATCCCTCCATGTCCCCCAGTGTCCCCATGTCCCCATATCCCCCAATGTCCCCATATCCCTCCATGTCCCCCAATGTCCCCATTGTCCCCATATCCCCAATGTCCCCATTGTCCCCATATCCCTCCATGTCCTCCAATGTCCCCGTGACCCCGGCTGACCCCTGACCTGCTGACCCCATACAGGGTCCCCATGTCCCCATATCCCCCCATGTCCCCATATCCCTCCATGTCCCCCAGTGTCCCCATTGTCCCCATATCCCCCAATGTCCCCATTGTCCCCAATGTCCCCATATCCCCCCATTGTCCCCCATATCCCCATTGTCCCCCATATCCCTCCATGTCCCCCAGTGTCCCCATTGTCCCCATATCCCCCAATGTCCCCATATCCCTCCATGTCCCCCAGTGTCCCCATTGTCCCCATATGCCCCAATGTCCCCATATCCCTCCATGTCCCCCAATGTCCCCATTGTCCCCATATCCCCAATGTCCCCAATGTCCCCATATCCCTCCATGTCCTCCAACGTCCCTGTGACCCCGGCTGACCCCTGACCTGCTGACCCCATACAGGGTCCCCATGTCCCCATATCCCCCAATGTCCCCATTGTCCCCAATGTCCCCATTGTCCCCAATGTCCCCATATCCCCCCATTGTCCCCCATATCCCCCCATTGTCCCCCATATCCCTCCATGTCCCCCATTGTCCCCATATCCCTCCATGTCCCCCATTGTCCCCATATCCCCCAATGTCCCCCATTGTCCCCATATCCCTCCATGTCCCCCAGTGTCCCCATTGTCCCCATATCCCCCAATGTCCCCATATCCCTCCATGTCCCCCAATGTCCCCATTGTCCCCATATCCCCCCATTGTCCCCATTGTCCCCATTGTCCCCATATCCCTCCATGTCCTCCAATGTCCCCGTGACCCCGGCTGACCCCTGACCTGCTGACCCCATACAAGGTCCCCATGTCCCCATATCCCTCCATGTCCCCATTGTCCCCAATGTCCCCATATCCCCCCATTGTCCCCCATATCCCCCATTGTCCCCGTATCCCTCCATGTCCCCCAGTGTCCCCATGTCCCCATATCCCCCAATGTCCCCATATCCCCCAATGTCCCCATATCCCTCCATGTCCCCCATTGTCCCCATATCCCCAATGTCCCCATTGTCCCCATATCCCTCCATGTCCTCTAATGTCCCTGTGACCCCGGCTGACCCCTGACCTGCTGACCCCATACAGGGTCCCCATGTCCCCATATCCCCCAATGTCCCCATTGTCCCCAATGTCCCCATTGTCCCCAATGTCCCCACATCCCCCCATTGTCCCCCATATCCCCCCATTGTCCCCATATCCCTCCATGTCCCCCATTGTCCCCATATCCCTCCATGTCCCCCATTGTCCCCATATCCCTCCATGTCCCTCCATGTCCCCCATTGTCCCCATATCCCCCAATGTCCCCCATTGTCCCCATATCCCTCCATGTCCCCCAATGTCCCCATTGTCCCCAATGTCCCCATTGTCCCCATATCCCCAATGTCCCCATATCCCCCCATTGTCCCCATGTCCCCATATCCCCCCATTGTCCCCATTGTCCCCCACGTCCCCGTGTCCCCGTGTGACCCCTGACCTGCTGACCCCGTAGAGGGTCCCGTCCCTGGTGGCCACGGCCGCTCTCCAGCGCCCCCCGGCGGCTCCGCGCGGCGCCACGAACGCGGGGGGGGACGGCACCCAGCTCTGGGGTCACAGGGGTCACGGGGGCACCCATGGGTGGGGGGGCACAGGGGTCAGCGGGGTCAGGGGGTCCCATTGGGTCCCATTGGGCTCAGGGGCTTTGGGGGTCCCATTGGGGGTCAGGGGGGTTTGGGGGTCCCATTGGGGGTCCCATTGGGGCTCAGGGAGGTTTGGGAGCATCAGGGGGTCCCACTGGGTCCCATTAGGGGTCAGGGGGTCCCAGGGCCCCATTGGGTCCCATTGGGGCTCAGGGAGGTTTGGGAGCATCAGGGGGTCCCATTGGGTCCCATTGTGGGGTCAGGGGTCCCGAGGGTCCCATTGAGGGGTCAGGGGGGTTTGGGGGCGTCAGGGGGTCCCATGTGGGCTCAGGGGGGTTTGGGCGTGTCATGGGGTCCCATTGGGTCCCATTAGGGGTCAGGGGGGTTTGGGGGTCCCATTGGGGGTCAAGGGGGGGTCAGGGGGTTTTGGGGGTCCCATTGGGTCCCATTGGGGGTCAGGGGGGGGGTTTGGGGGCTCCCATTGGGTCCCATTGGGGGTCAGGGGGTCCCACTGGGGGTCAAGGAGGTTTGGGGGTCCCATTAGGGGTCAGGGGGTCCCATGGCCCCATTGGGTCCCATTGGGTCCCATTGGGGGTCAAGGGGGTTTGGGGGTCCCATTGGGTCCCATTAGGGGTCAGGGGGTCCCAGGGGGTCCCACTGGGGCTCAGGAGGGTTTGGGGGTCCCATTGGGTCCCATTGGGGGTCAGGGGGTCCCAGGGCCCCATTGGGTCCCATTGGGGCTCAGGGGGGTTTGGGAACGTCAGGGGGTCCCATTGGGTCCCATTGTGGGGTCAGGGGTCCCGAAGGTCCCATTGGGGGGTCAGGGGGGTTTGGGGGTCCCATTGGGTTCCATTAGGGGTCAGAGGGGTTTGGGGGCTCCCATTGGGTCCCATTGGGGGTCAGGGGTCCCAGCGGTCCCATTGGGGGCTCAGGGGGGTTTGGGGGTCCCATTGGGTCCCATTGTGGGGTCAGGGGGGTTTGGGGGTCCCATTGGGTCCCATTGGGGGTCAGGGGGGTTTGGGGGTCCCATTTGGTCCCATTGGGGGTCAGGGGGTCCCAGGGGGTCCCACTGGGACTCAGGGGGGTCAGGGAGTCCCATTGGGTTTTGGGGTGTCGGGAGGTCCCATTGGGTCCCATTGGGTTTTGGGGTGTTGGGGCGTCCCATTGGGGGTCAGGGGGTCCCATTAGGTCCCATGGGGGTTTTGGGGTGTCGGGGGGTCCCATTGGGTCCCATGGAAGTTTTGGGGTGTCAGGAGGTCCCATTGAGTCCCATTGGGAATCACAGTGTCCCATTGGGTCCCATTGGGTTTTGGGGTGTCGGGGGGTCCCATTGGGTTTTGGGGTGTCGGGGGGGTCCCATTGGGTATTGGGTTTTGGGGTGTCGGGGGGGTCCCATTGGTTCCCATGGGGGTTTTGGGGTGTCGGGGGTTCCCATGGGGGTGTCGGGGGGGGTCCCATTGGGTATTGGGTTTTGGGGTGTCGGGGGGGTCCCATTGGGTCCCATTGGGTTTTGGGGTGTCGGGGGGGTCCCATTGGGAGTCAGGGTGTCCCATTGGGTCCCACTGGGTTTTGGGGTGTCGGGGGGGTCCCATTGGGTTTTGGGGTGTCGGGGGGGTCCCATTGGGAGTCAGGGTGTCCCATTGGGTCCCATTGGGTTTTGGGGTGTCGGGGGGGTCCCATTGGGTCCCATGGGGGTTTTGGGGTGTCGGGGGGGTCCCATTGGGTCCCATTGGGTTTTGGGGTGTCGGGGGGTCCCATTGGGTCCCACTGGGTTTTGGGGTGTCGGGGGGGTCCCATTGGGTCCCATGGAAGTTTTGGGGTGTCAGGAGGTCCCATTGAGTCCCATTGGGAATCACGGTGTCCCATTGGGTCCCATTGGGTTTTGGGGTGTCAGGGTGTCCCATTGGGTTTTGGGGTGTCGGGGTGTCCCATTGGGTCCCATTGGGTTTTGGGGTGTCAGGGTGTCCCATTGGGTCCCATGGGGGTTTTGGGGTATCGGGAGGTCCCATTGGGTATTGGGTTTTGGGGTGTCGGGGGGGTCCCATTGGGTCCCATTGGGTTTTGGGGTGTTGGGGGGTCCCATTGAGGTGTTGGGGGGTCCCATTGGGAGTCAGGGTGTCCCATTGGGTCCCATGGGAGTTTTTGGGGTGTTGGGGGGGTCCCACTGGGTTTTGGGGTGTCTGGGGGTCCCATTGGGTCCCATTGGGTTTTGGGGTGTCGGGGGGTCCCATGGGGGTGTCGGGGGGGGGTCCCCACCTTTCCCAACACGGTGAAGGCGTCGGGGTCCAGCACCAACACGTCCCCGTCCTCGGTGCCCACGATGGGACAATCGGGGGTCCCCTCGGGGCCCCCCCGTGGCAGAGACCCCAGACACGTCACCAGCGCCTGGGTACATCGGGGACAATGGGGACATTGGGGACATTGGGGGCAATGGGGGCAATGGGGGCAATGGGGGACGTTGGGGACATCGGGGACAATGGGGACAATGGGGGCGATGGGGACAATGGGGGCGATGGGGACAATGGGGGCGATGGGGGGCAATGGGGGGCAATGGGGGGCAATGGGGACAATGGGGACAATGGGGGACAATGGGGGGGACGATGGGGGACAATGGGGGGGACAATGGGGGGGACAATGGGGGGGGACAATGGGGGGGACAATGGGGGGACAATGGGGGGGACAATGGGGGGGACAATGGGGGGGACAATGGGGTGTCCCCACCTGGTGCTGCAGGGGGCGCCCCTTGTGCTGCTCCACGAATGGACCCACGGCGGTGGGGGGCAGGGCCAGGAGCCTGGGGACCCACAGCACCCATGGGTGTCACCGAGCACCCACGGGTGACACAGGGACCCATGGGTGTCATAGGGACCCACAGCACCCATGGGTGTCATAGGGACCCACAGCACCCATGGGTGTCACCGAGCACCCACGGGTGACACAGGGACCCATGGGTGTCATAGGGACCCACAGCACCCATGGGTGTCATAGGGACCCACAGCACCCATGGGTGTCACCGAGCACCCACGGGTGACACAGGGACCCATGGGTGTCATAGGGACCCACAGCACCCATGGGTGTCATAGGGACCCACAGCACCCATGGGTGTCACCGAGCACCCACGGGTGACACAGGGACCCATGGGTGTCATAGGGACCCACAGCACCCATGGGTGTCATAGGGACCCACAGCACCCATGGGTGTCACCGAGCACCCACGGGTGACACAGGGACCCATGGGTGTCATAGGGACCCACAGCACCCATGGGTGTCATAGGGACCCACAGCACCCATGGGTGTCACCGAGCACCCACGGGTGACACAGGGACCCATGGGTGTCATAGGGACCCACAGCACCCATGGGTGTCATAGGGACCCACAGCACCCATGGGTGTCACCGAGCACCCACGGGTGACACAGGGACCCATGGGTGTCATAGGGACCCACAGCACCCACGGGTGTCACCGAGCACCCATGGGTGACATAGGGACCCACAGCACCCATGGGTGTCACCGAGCACCCACGGGTGACACAGGGCCCCACGGGTGACACAGGGACCCACAGCACCCATGGGTGTCACCGAGCACTCATGGGTGACACAGGGACCCATGGGTGTCATAGGGACCCACAGCACCCATGGGTGACATAGGGACCCACAGCACCCATGGGTGTCACCGAGCACCCATGGGTGACACAGGGACCCACAGCACCCATGGGTGACACCAAGCACCCACGGGTGACACAGGGACCCACAGCTCCCATGGGTGACACAGGGACCCATGGGTGTCATAGGGACCCACAGCACCCATGGGTGTCACCGAGCACCCACGGGTGACACAGGGACCCACAGCACCCATGGGTGTCACCGAGCACCCACGGGTGACACAGGGACCCACGGGTGACACAGGGACCCACAGCACCCATGGGTGTCACCGAGCACCCATGGGTGACACAGGGACCCACAGCTCCCATGGGTGTCACCGAGCACCCATGAGTGACATAGGGACCCACAGCACCCATGGGTGCCACCGAGCACCCATGGGTGACATAGGGACCCATGGGTGTCATAGGGACCCACAGCACCCATGGGTGTCACCGAGCACCCATGGGTGTCATAGGGACCCACAGCACCCATGGGTGTCACTGGGACCTACAGCACCCATGGGTGTCACAGCACCCACAGACCCCCCCCCCCAGCACCCATGGAACCCCTAAAACCCCCATCTCCCCCCAGCACCCACAGTCCCCCAGCACCCATAGGTGCCCCCAATACCCCCCACCCCCCAGCACCCATGGGTGCCCCCAGCCCCCCCCACTCACCGCAGTGACCGTGACGTCAGCGACACTTCAGCCTTGTCCCTGCACCCCCAAAAAATCCATCAGGGACCCAGGCGTCCGGGTGAACCCCCCCACCCATGGACCCAGGCGTCCGGGTCACCCCCCAACAAAGGGACCCAGGCGTCCGGGTGAACCCCCAAAGGGACCCAGGCGTCCGGGTGACCCCCCCACCCATGGACCCAGGCGTCCGGTCACCCCCCCACCCATGGATTCAGATGTCTGGGTGAACCCCCAAAAGGACCCAGGCGTCCGGGTCACCCCCCCCCACCCATGGACCCAGGTGTCTGGGTGAACCGCCCCCCACCCCCCCCCCCCCCACCCATGGACCCAGGCGTCCGGGTCACCCCCCAACAAAGGGACCCAGGCGTCCGGGTGAACCCCCCCCCCACCCATGGACCCAGGCATCTGGGTCACCCCCCTCCCCCACAAAGGACCCAGGCGTCCGAGTGACCCCCCCCCCCCACCCACCCACCCATGGACCCAGGCGTCCAGGTGACCCCCCCAACAAAGGGACCCAGGCGTCCGGGTGAACCCCCCCACCCATGGACCCAGGCATCTGGGTAACCCCCCCCACAAAGGGACCCAGGCGTCCGGGTGACACCCCCACCCATGGACCCAGGTGTCTGGCTGAACCCAAAAAGGGACCCAGGCGTCCGGGTGACCCCCCCACCCATGGACCCAGGCGTCCGGGTGACCCCCCACCCATGGACCCAGGCGTCCGGGTGCCCCCACCTCAAATCCTCCAGCATCTCCCTCAGCGTCGCCGGGTCCATCTGCTCCTAAACCCCCCAAAAAACACCCCATTAAATGGGGGGGGGACACACACACAGCACCCATGGGTGGGGGGGACCCCATTTCCCCCCCTTTTACCTGCTCGGCTTGAAGCCAAAGGTCAAGTTCAAGTGGGTCGGGGGGCCGGGGGGCAACGTGAACTTATAGAAGGGCCGGAGGTTCCTATAGACGTAAAGGGCGGGGCCGGCGGCCACCACCAAAACGGGGCCCCCCCCACTTTGGGGGGACCCCCCCCCGAACGCCCCCACCCCCACGGGGGCGTCGCTCAAGTTCAAGGTTGTGATGGTTCCGGCTCCTCGAACCACGGCCAGGACGGGGGGGGGAGGGGCGGCCCCGGCCCCGCCCCCAGCGCGGGGGAGCCCGGCGACCAACTGGGGGGGGACATGGCACCCATAGCACCCATGGGTGCCCCTATAGGACCCCCAGACCCCCCAGCACCCATGGGTGCTCCCTATAGCACCCAGCCCCCCAGCACCTATGGGTGCCCCCATAGCACCCAGGGACCCTCTATAGCACCCATGGGTGCTCCCTATAGGACCCCCAGACCCCCCAGCACCCATGGGTGCCCCTATAGGACCCCCAGACCCCCCCAGCACCCATGGGTGCTCCCTATAGCACCAGCCCCCCAGCACCTATGGGTGCCCCCATAGCACCCAGGGACCCTCTATAGCACCCATGGGTGCTCCCTATAGGACCCCCAGACCCCCCAGCACCCATGGGTGCTCCCTATAGCACCCAGCCCCCAGCACCTATGGGTGCCCCCATAGCACCCAGGGACCCTCTATAGCACCCATGGGTGCTCCCTATAGGACCCCCAGACCCCCCAGCACCCATGGGTGCCCCTATAGGACTCCCCGACCCCCCAGCACCCATGGGTGCTCCCTATAGCACCCAGACCCCCAGCATCTTTGGGTGCCCCCCATAGCACCCAGGGACACTCTATAGCACCCAGCACCCATGGGTGCCCCTATAGGACCCCCAGACCCCCAGCACCCATGGGTGTCCCCTATAGGACTCACGGACTCCCCAGCACCCATGGGTGCCCCCCATAGCACTCAGGGACACTCTATAGCACCCAGCACCCATGGGTGCTCCTTATAGGACCCCCAGACCCCCCCAGCACCCATGGGTGCCCCCTATAGAACCCACAGACCCCTCAGCACCCATGGGTGCCCCCTATAGCACCCATGGGTGCCCCCACTCACCTTATGGTCCCCGTCCCCGTGCAGATCAACCAGCGCTGGGGGGGAGGGGAGGGAGGTCAGGGGGGACCCAGGAGTGCGGGAGGGACCCAGGAGTTCGGGAAGGGACCCAGGAGTTCGGGAAGGGACCCAGGGAGTTCGGGAAGGGACCCAGGAGTGCGGGGGGGACCCAGGAGTTCGGGAAGGGACCCAGGAGTGCGGGGGGGACCCAGGAGTGCGGGAAGGGACCCAGGAGTGCGGGAGGGACCCAGGAGTTCGGGAGGGACCCAGGAGTTCGGGAAGGGACCCAGGAGTTCGGGAAGGGACCCAGGAGTGCGGGGGGGACCCAGGAGTTCGGGAAGGGACCCAGGAGTGCGGGGGGACCCAGGAGTGCGGGGGGGACCCAGGAGTGCCCCAAGGGACCCAGGAGTCCGGGAAGGGACCCAGGAGTCCGGGAGGGACCCAGGAGTCCGGGAAGGGACCCAGGAGTGCGGGAGGGACCCAGGAGTTCGGGAGGGACCCAGGAGTTCGGGAAGGGACCCAGGAGTTCGGGAGGGACCCAGGAGTTCGGGAGGGACCCAGGAGTTCGGGAGGGACCCAGGAGTTCGGGAGGGACCCAGGAGTTCGGGAAGGGACCCAGGAGTTCGGGAGGGGACCCAGGAGTTCGGGGGGGACCCAGGCGTCCGGGCTCACCCATTCCGGCCGGGAAGCAGCGCAGCCCGGCCAGGGGATCATCATGAGCTTCCAACCAGAGCGAAGCGCTGCGGGAGGGACCCAGGAGTTCGGGAGGGACCCAGGAGTTCGGGAACCCCCAAAACCCCGAAACCCCCTCAAAAAACCCGCCCCCCCCCCCCACCTCTCCTCCGCCGCCATCCCGTTGCCACGGCAACAAAGCTCCCGGAAGTGACGCAAGCCGCGCTCGGCCCCTCCTACTCGACATCGTCTC
>NW_028115359.1:0-26590 GCF_964273445.1 Streptopelia decaocto | reverse complement strand
GCTGCCCGTCATGCGGTGAGCGGGGACACCCCGGGGCTCCGCCCACTTCCCCTGCAGCTCCGCCCACTTCCCCTGCAGCTCCGCCCCCCCCCCTTGCCATGGAGCTTTTCCTTCCCCTCGGCTCTGCCCCCTCAACTGGGGCTCCTCCCCCTTCCCTTGTAGCTCCACCTCCCTGTGGCAGTGTGGGCTGTGTGGCTCCGCCCCCCCCTTGGCTGTGTGGCTCCGCCCCCTCCCCCGCTTGGGCTGTGTGGCTCCGCCCCCTCCCCCGCTTGGGCTGTGTGGCTCCGCCCCCTCCCCCGCTGGGCTGTGTGGCTCCGCCCCCTCCCCCGCTTGGGCTGTGTGGCTCCGCCCCCTCCCCCGCTTGGCTGTGTGGCTCCGGCCCCTCCCCCGCTTGGGCTGTGTGGCTCCGCCCCCTCCCCGCTTGGGGCTGTGTGGCTCCGCCCCCTCCCCCGCTTGGGCTGTGTGGCTCCGCCCCCTCCCCGCTTGGGCTGTGTGGCTCCGCCCCCTCCCCCGCTTGGGCTGTGTGGCTCCGCCCCCTCCCCCGCTTGGGCTGTGTGGCTCCGCCCCCTCCCCGCTTGGGCTGTGTGGCTCCGCCCCCTCCCCCGCTTGGGCTGTGTGGCTCCGCCCCTCCCCCGCTTGGGCTGTGTGGCTCCGCCCCCTCCCCGCTTGGGCTGTGTGGCTCCGCCCCTCCCCGCTTGGGCTGTGTGGCTCCGCCCCCTCCCCCGCTTGGGCTGTGTGGCTCCGCCCCCTCCCCCGCTTGGGCTGTGTGGCTCCGCCCCCTCCCCCGCTTGGGCTGTGTGGCTCCGCCCCCTCCCCTGCTTGGGCTGTGTGGCTCCGCCCCCCCTTCCCCGGCGGCTCCGCCCCTCCCCTTCCCTTGTAGTTCTGCCTCCACGTGGCTCCGCCCCCCCACTTCCCCGGCGGCTCCGCCCCCCTTCGCCTGTGTCTCCACCCCCTGCATTGTAGCTCCTGCTCCCCACAGCTCTGCCCCCTTCCCATTGGCTCCTTCCCCGGTGGCTCCGCCCCCTTCCCCGCCAGCTCCACCCCTTGCATTATAGCTCCAGTTCCCCGGCAGCTCCGCCCCCCCTTCCCCTGCGGCTCCTCCCCCTTTCCCGGCGGCCCCGCCCCCTCCCGCCTTGGTGGCCACGCCCCCTCCCTCCTTGTGGCCCCGCCCCCCTTCCCCAGCAGCTCTGCCCCTTGCCTTGTAGCTCAAGCTCCCTGTGGCTCCGCCCCCTCTCCCCGCAGCTCCGCCCCTTCAATCCCCCCCAAAAAACCCTTAACCCCCCCCCATATCCCCCTGAACCCCCCATGAGCCCCTGTGCCCGCAGACCCCTCTGGATGGAGTTCCCTGAGGACGCCGCCACCTTCGCCATGGACGACCAGTACATGATCGGTGAGATCTGGGGGGCTCGGGACCCCCAGTCACCCACATCCGCCCCAGTCACCCCACATCCGCCCCAGTCACCCCACATCCCCCCAGTCACCCCACATCCCCCCAATCACCCCGTATCCCCCCAATCACCCCGTATCCCCCCCAATCACCCCACATCCCTCCCAATCACCCCGTATCCCCCCAGAACCCCATATTCCCCCCAATCACCCAATAACCCCATATCCCCCCCAATACCCCATATCCCCCCCAATAACCCCATATCCCCCCAATAACCCCATATCCCCCCAATCACCCCATATCCCCCCCAATCACCCATTATCCCCCCAATCACCCGTATCCCCCCCAATCACCCCACATCCCTCCCAATCACCCCGTATCCCCCCATAACCCCATATTCCCCCCAATCACCCCAATAACCACATATCCCCCCAATAACCCCATATCCCCCCAATAACCCCATATGCCCCCATAACCTCATATCCCCCTAATAACCCCATATCCCCCCATATCCCAAATAACCCCGTATGCCCCTATATCCCCACATCCCCCCACTTCCCCCCATATCCCCCTATATCCCCCCTTCCCCCCATATTCCCCTATATCCCCCCATATCCCCCTATATCCCCCTATCCCCCTATATCCCCCTATCCCCCTATATCCCATATCCCCCCATATCCCCCCATATCCCCCCATATCCCCCCATATCCCACCATATCCCCCATATCCCCCCATATCCCCCCATATCCCAAATAACCCCAATAACCCCATATCCCTCTATATCCCCATATCCCCCCATATCCCCCCCATAATCCCATAGCCCCCCAATAAGCCAAATAACCCCATATACCCCCATAACTCTGTGTCCCCCCACTAACCCCACATCCCCCCAATCACCCCACATCCCCCCAATCACCCCACATCCCCCAAACCCCATATCCCCCCATATCCCAAATAACCCTATATCCCCCCATATCCCTTCTATAATCCCATAACCCCCCAATAACCCCATATACCCCCATAACTCTGTGTCCCCCCACTAACCCCATATCCCCCCATATCCCAAATAACCCCATATCCCCCCATATCCCCCCAATTAGCCCCATACCCCCCATCACCCCATACCCCCCATCACCCCCTATCGCCCCCTAACCCCCTGCACCCCCAATTCTCAGACCGGGCGCTGCTGGTTCACCCCGTCACCGAACAGGGCGCCCGCGGCGTCCACGTCTACTTACCCGGCAAGGACGAGGTGCGCCCCCTTTTTTGGGCCAGTTTCCCCTCTTTTTGGTCAAAGTGGGGCCAACTGGGGGAACTGGGGCCAACTGGGGGAACTGGGGCCAAAGGGGGAACTGGGGCCAAAGGGGGAACTGGGGCCAACTGGGGGAACTGGGGCCAACTGGGGGAACTGGGGCCAAAGGGGGAAACTGGGGCCAAAGGGGGAACTGGGGCCAAAGGGGGAACTGGGGCCAAAGGGGGAACTGGGGCCAAAGGGGGAACTGGGGCCAACTGGGGGAACTGGGGCCAAAGGGGGAACTGGGGCCAAAGGGGGAACTGGGGCCAACTGGGGGAACTGGGGCCAAAGGGGGAACTGGGGCCAAAGGGGGAACTGGGGCCGAAGGGGGAACTGGGACCAATTGGGGAACTGGGACCAAAGGGGGGAACTGGGGCCAAAGGGGGAAACTGGGGCCAAAGGGGGAACTGGGGCCAAAGGGGAACTGGGGCCAAAGGGGGAACTGGGGCCAACTGGGGGAACTGGGGCCAAAGGGGGAACTGGGGCCAAAGGGGGAACTGGGGCCAACTGGGGGAATTGGGACCAATTGGGGAACTGGGACCAACTGGGGGAACTGGGGCCAAAGGGGGAACTGGGGCCAAAGGGGGAACTGGGGCCAGAGGGGGAACTGGGGCCAATTGGGGCACTGGGGCCAAAGGGGGAACTGGGACCAAAGGGGGAACTGGGGCCAAAGGGGGAACTGGGGCCAATTGGGGAACTGGGGCCAAAGGGGGAACTGGGGCCAACTGGGGGAACTGGGGCCAAAGGGGGAACTGGGGCCAACTGGGGGAACTGGGCCAAAGGGGGAACTGGGGCCAAAGGGGGAACTGGGGCCAACTGGGGGAACTGGGGCCAAAGGGGGAACTGGGACCAACTGGGGGAACTGGGGCCAAAGGGGGAACTGGGGCCAACTGGTCAAACTGGGACCAAGTGGGGAACTGGGGCAAAGGGGGAACTGGGGCCAAGTGGGGGAACTGGGGCCAAGTGGGGGAACTGGGGCCAAAGGGGGAACTGGGGCCAAAGGGGGAACTGGGGCCAAAGGGGAACTGGGGCCAACTGGGGGAACTGGGGCCAAAGGGGGAACTGGGGCCAAAGGGGGGAACTGGGGCCAAAGGGGGAACTGGGACCAATTGGGGAACTGGGACCAACTGGTCAAACTGGGACCAAGTGGAGGAACTGGGGCCAAGTGGGGGAACTGGGGCCAACTGGGGGAACTGGGGCCAAAGGGGGAACTGGGGCCAAAGGGGGAACTGGGCCAAAGGGGGAACTGGGGCCAATTGGGGGAACTGGGCCAAAGGGGGAACTGGGGCCAAAGGGGGAACTGGGGCCAAAGGGGGGAACTGGGGCCAAAGGGGGAACTGGGACCAAGTGGGGGAACTGGGACCAAGTGGGGGAACTGGGGCCAAAGGGGGAACTGGGGCCAATTGGGGAACTGGGGCCAAAGGGGGAACTGGGGCCAACTGGGGGAACTGGGGCCAAAGGGGGAACTGGGGCCAAAGGGGAACTGGGGCCAAAGGGGGAACTGGGGCCAACTGGGGAACTGGGACCAAGTGGGGGAACTGGGACCAATTGGGGAACTGGGGCCAAAGGGGGAACTGGGACCAACTGGGGGAACTGGGGCCAAAGGGGGAACTGGGACCAACTGGGGGAACTGGGGCCAAAGGGGGAACTGGGGCCAAAGGGGGGAACTGGGGCCAACTGGGGGAACTGGGGCCAAAGGGGGAACTGGGACCAACTGGGGGGAACTGGGACCAACTGGGGAACTGGGGCCAACTGGGGGAACTGGGGCCAAAGGGGGAACTGGGACCAAGTGGGGGAACTGGGGCCAACTGGGGGAACTGGGGCCAACTGGGGGAACTGGGGCCAAAGGGGGAACTGGGGCCAAAGGGGGAACTGGGGCCAAAGGGGGAACTGGGGCCAACTGGTCAAACTGGGGCCAACTGGTCAAACTGGGACCAATTGGGGAACAAACTGGGAGCAACTGGGACAAACTGGGTGAACTGGGGGGGCTCCGTCCCTCAGGCTTGCGGAATGGGGGGGTCACAGGGGTTAATGGGGGGTTCACAGGGATAATGGGGGGTCACAGGGGTTAATGGGGGGTCACAGGGGTTAATGGGAGTCATGGGGGTAAATGGGGGGTCATGGGGGTTAATGGGGGTCATGGGGGTAAATGGGGGGGTCATAGGGGATAATGGGGGGTCATGGGCGTTAATGGGGGGTCACAGAGGTTAATGGGGGTCATGGGGGTAAATGGGGGGTCATTGGGAGTTAATGGGGGTCACAGGGGTTAACAGGGGATTAATGGGGGGTCACAGGGTTTAATGGGGGTCATGGGAGATAATGGGGGGGTCACAGGGTTAATGGGGGGGTCATGGGAGATAATGGGGGGGGGTCACAGGGTTAATGGGGGGATCACAGAGGTTACCGGAGGGGTCAGAGGGTGGGCAAGTCACCCCCATGACCCCCCCAATGTCCCCAACCCACCCCCCTAAACCTCTATATGTCCCCCTATATGTCCCCCCCCCAGGTGTGGTACGACGTGGATTCCCACCAGCAGCACGCGGCGCCCCAGACGCTCTACGTGCCGGTGACATTGAGCAGCGTGGGTGACATCTGGGGGGTTTTGGGGGGTTCTGGGGGTTCGGGGGGTCCCCCCAAATGACCGTGATGTTCACGGACCCCCCCAGGTGCCGGTTTTCCAGCGGGGGGGACGGTTGTGCCGCGACAGGAGCGGCCGCGCCGCTCCACCGAGTGTATGCGGGGGGACCCCTATACGCTCCATGTGGCTTTGAGCCCACAGGTGAGACCCCCAAAACCCCCCCGGACGCCTGGGTCCCCTCCCGAACTCCTGGGTCCCCTCAGAACTCCTGGGTCCCTCTGAACTCCTGGGTCCCTCCTGAGCTCCCAGGTCCCTCCCGAACGCCTGGGTCCCTCCTGAACTCTCAGGTCCCCCCAGAACTCCGGGGTCCCTCCCGAACTCCTGGGTCCCTCCCGAACTCCTGGGTCCTTCCTGAACTCCTGGGTCCCCCCTCGAACTCCTGGGTCCCCTCCCCGAACTCCTGGGTCCCCCCCCCGAACTCCTGGGTCCCTCCCGAACTCCTGGGTCCCCCCCCCGAACTCCTGGGTCCCTCCCGAACTCCTGGGTCCCCTCCCGAACTCCTGGTCCCCTCCCGAACTCCTGGGTCCCTGGGGCACTCCTGGGTCCCTCCCGAACTCCTGGGTCCCCCCGCAGGGCACGGCCGAGGGTGATTTGTTCCTGGGACGACGGCGAATCCTTCGCCTACGACACCGAGCGGCGCTTCCTGCACCGGCGCTTCCCTTCGCCAACGGCACCCTGACGGCCAGGTGACCCCAAAACCCCCCAAAACACCCCAAAAACGGCCTCGGGACCCCCAAAAACCCCTAGAAACACCCCAAAAACGGCCTCGGGACCCCCAAAAACCCCCAGAAACACCCCAAAAACCCTTCAAAACACCCTAAAACCCCCCAAAAACACCCCCAAACCACCCCTAGAGCCCCCCAAGAAACACCCCAAAAATGACGCCGGGACCCTCAAAAATGACCCTGGCACCCAAAAACGCCCCAAACACCCCAAAAACAGCCCCGGGACCCCCGAAAACCCCCCAAACACCCCCAAAACGGCCTCGGGACCCCCAAAAAAACCCAGGAACACCCCCAAAACCCTTCAAAACACCCCAAAACCACCCCTAGAGCCCCCAAGAAACACCCCAAAAATGACGCTGGGACCCTCATAAACGACCCTGGGACCCCAAAAATGCCCCAAACACCCCAAAATCTCCCCCAAAACACCCCAAAAATGACCCCGGGACCCCCAAAAACCCTGCAAAACCACCCCCAGGACCCAACAATCCCCCAAAAACCACCCCAGGACCCCAAAAACCACCCCAGGACCCCAAAACCACCCCAGAATCACCCACAATCCCCCCAATAACCCCCTTAATACCCCCCAAAACCCACCCCTGGGCCCCCCAACCCCCCTTGACCCCTCAAACCCCCCCTGACCCCCCTGTCCCCCCAGCTCGGCCGACCCCCGGGGCTCGTTCCCCAGCCCGTCCTGGCTGGAACGCGTCGTCATTTTGGGGGCCCCCAAACCCTCCAGCGTCCTCCTGCGCCCCCCAGGTGAGTTCAGGGGTCCCCTCCCGAACTCCTGGGTCCCCTCCCGAACTCCTGGGTCCCTCCCGAACTCCTGGGTCCCCTCCCGAACTCCTGGGTCCCCTCCCGAACGCCTGGGTCCCTCCCCGAACGCCTGGGTCCCTCCCGAACTCCTGGGTCCCCTCTGAACTCCTGGGTCCCTCCCGAACTCCTGGGTCCCCTCCCCGAACTCCTGGGTCCCCTCCCCGAACTCCTGGGTCCCTCCCCGAACGCCTGGGTCCCTCCCGAACTCCTGGGTCCCCTCCCGAACTCCTGGGTCCCCTCCCTCCGTTCCCCCCACTGATCCCCCAAACCCCCCAGGGGGTCCCGAGACCCCCCTCCATTTCCAGCTGGAGGGGTCCCCACGCTGACTCTGCGCAAACCGGGGGTCCCGATCGGCGCCGACTGGGAGATCGTCCTGCGATAATGGGGCTGGGGGGGCCCCTCCTGCCCCCCCAAAACACCCCCCCATCCCCCCCCCCCCCTTCCACCCCCTCCACCCTCCACCCCCAAACGCTTTGGGGGGGGACCCCAAAATAATAATTGGGGGGGTGGGGGGGGATGGCGACCAAACCCCCAACTCCCCAATTTTCACCCCTTGGGGATCAGTTTGGGGGCCCCCCCCTCCCCCCATTTTTCCCTCCCATCCCCCTCCCTGGGGCACTCGGGGTCTATGGGGGGGGGAGGGGCAGAATCGGGCCCCTCCCCCCCCCCGCGGAGTTTTGATAAAAGAGAAATAAATAAAATCAGGAGAAAAACGAGCGGTTTGGGGTTTTTATTCTTTTATTGGAGGGGGAGGGGACCCAGGAGTCCGGGAGGGACCCAGGAGTCCGGGCGTGATCCTCTGTATGCTTATTAGCAGGTTCCTTAATGAGCAGCGTCTCTGCATGTTCATTAATTGCGTTCCTTGACGACCTCATTAACCCCATCCCACCTCCATCCAGCTCCTCAATCAGCCTCCTCCCCTCATTAGCGCTAATGAGCTCATTAACGAGCTTCGGCTCCGTTCGGAAGCGCTCGGCTCTCCCCGTCTCCTCTTCGGCTCGTCCCGGCAACGCTCGGGAGTTGCCGCCACCGCTCGTGTCATCTTCGGTTATTTCCGCCCCGCTTCGTGTCTCTCCGCCCAGTGCCTTCGGCTATTTCCGCCCCGCTTCGTGTCTCTCCGCCCAGTGCCTTCGGCTATTTCCGCCCCTCTTCGTGTCTCTCCGCCCAGTGCCTTCGGCTATTTCCGCCCCGCTTCGTGTCTCTCCGCCCAGTGCCTTCGGCTATTTCCGCCCCGCTTCGTCGCGCCTTCGGCTCTCGCTTCGTCTCTCTCCGCCCTGCGCCTTCGGCTCTTTCCGTCTCCGCTTCGGCTCCCTCCGCTCCCTCCCCCTCGGCTAATTCCGT
This sequence comes from Streptopelia decaocto, assembly GCF_964273445.1. Classification (NCBI taxonomy): domain Eukaryota; kingdom Metazoa; phylum Chordata; class Aves; order Columbiformes; family Columbidae; genus Streptopelia; species Streptopelia decaocto. Next base: position 18,392 of record NW_028115359.1, on the reverse strand, counting down.
CAGCGCTCGGCCATTCCGCCACTCTCCTACAGACCCATTCCCCATCCACCTGTTCCCCCCAAAACACACGCGGAAAACCCCAAAAAGCCGCAAAAAAAACCCAAAAAAGCCCCCAAACCGCCCCAATTCCGCTGGATTCAGTGGGGGGGGGGATCAGGAGTCGGCTCATGGAGCGGTCGCTATGACAACGGAGGGGCGGGGCCAAAGCGGGCGCGCCGTTCCCATGGCGACCGCGCAAGGGGGCTGGCCGTAGAGGGCTGGTGGGTGTGGTCTGTGTTGCCATGGGGATCACGCAAAGGGGCGTGGCCTCGAAGAGCTTATGCGCGTTGTCCGGGAGACGACGTCGAGTAGGAGGGGCCGAGCGCGGCTTGCGTCACTTCCGGGAGCTTTGTTGCCGTGGCAACGGGATGGCGGCGGAGGAGAGGTGGGGGGGGGGCGGGTTTTTTGAGGGGGGTTTCGGGGGTTTGGGGGGTTCCCGAACTCCTGGGTCCCCTCCCGGACGCCTGGGTCCCTCCCGCAGCGCTTCGCTCTGGTTGGAAGCTCATGATGATCCCCTGGCCGGGCTGCGCTGCTTCCCGGCCGGAATGGGTGAGCCCGGACGCCTGGGTCCCTCCCGAACTCCTGGTCCCTCCCCGAACTCCTGGGTCCCTCCCCCGAACTCCTGGGTCCCTCCCGAACTCCTGGGTCCCCTCCCGAACTCCTGGGTCCCTCCCGAACTCCTGGGTCCCCCCCCCGAACGCCTGGGTCCCCTCCCGAACTCCTGGGTCCCTCCCGAACTCCTGGGTCCCTCCCAGAACTCCTGGGTCCCTCCCGAACGCCTGGGTCCCTCCCGAACGCCTGGGTCCCTCCCGAACTCCTGGGTCCTCCCCGAACTCCTGGGTCCCCTCCCGAACTCCTGGGTCCCTCCCGAACTCCTGGGTCCCTCCCGAACTCCTGGGTCCCCCCCGAACGCCTGGGTCCCCTCCCGAACTCCTGGGTCCCCTCCCGAACTCCTGGGTCCCTCCCGAACTCCTGGGTCCCTCCCAGAACTCCTGGGTCCCTCCCGAACTCCTGGGTCCCTCCCGCACTCCTGGGTCCCTCCCGAACTCCTGGGTCCCTCCCGGGACTCCTGGGTCCCTCCCCCGAACTCCTGGGTCCCTCCCGAACTCCTGGGTCCCTCCCGAACTCCTGGGTCCCTCCCGAGCTCCTGGGTCCCTTCCCGAACTCCTGGGTCCCTCCCGGACTCCTGGGTCCCTCCCGGACGCCTGGGTCCCTTCCCGAACTCCTGGGTCCCCCCTGACCTCCCTCCCCTCCCCCCAGCGCTGGTTGATCTGCACGGGGACGGGGACCATAAGGTGAGTGGGGGCACCCATGGGTGCTATAGGGGGCACCCATAGGTGCTGGGGGGGTCCATGGGTGCTATGGGGTCCCATGGGTGCTGGGGGTGGCCTCTGGATCCTATAGGGAGTCCCATGGGTGCTGGGGGGTCTGGGGTTCCCATGGATTCCGGGGGGTCCCTGGGTGCTCTGGGGTGGCCTGGGTGCTATAGGGGGCACCCATGGGTGCTGGGGGTCCTGGGTGCTATAGGGGGCACCCATGGTGCTGGGTGCTATAGAGGGTCCTGGGTGCTATAGGGAGCACCCATGGGTGCTGGGGGGGGGTCTGGGGGTCCCCTAGGGGGCACCCATGGGTGCTGGGTGCTATAGAGTGTCCCTGGGTGCTAGGGGCACCCATAGGTGCTGGGGGGCTGGGTGCTATAGGGAGCACCCATGGGTGCTGGGGGGTCGGGGGTCCTATAGGGGCACCCATGGGTGCTGGGGGGTCTGGGGGTCCTATAGGGAGCACCCATGGGTGCTATAGAGGGTCCCTGGGTGCTATGGGGGCACCCATAGGTGCTGGGGGGCTGGGTGCTATAGGGAGCACCCATGGGTGCCGGGGGGTCTGGGGGTCCTATAGGGAGCACCCATGGGTGCTATAGAGGGTCCCTGGGTGCTATGGGGGCACCCATAGGTGCTGGGGGGCTGGGTGCTATAGGGAGCACCCATGGGTGCCGGGGGGTCTGGGGGTCCTATAGGGGCACCCATGGGTGCTATGGGTGCCATGTCCCCCCCAGTTGGTCGCCGGGCTCCCCCGCGCTGGGGGCGGGCCGGGCCGCCCCTCCCCCCCCCGTCCTGGCCGTGGTTCGAGGAGCCGGAACCATCACGACCTTGAACTTGAGCGACGCCCCCGTGGGGGTGGGGGCGTTCGGGGGGGGTCCCCCCAAAGTGGGGGGGGGCCCCGTTTTGGTGGTGGCCGCCGCCCCGCCTTTACGTCTATAGGACCTCCGGCCCTTCTATAAGTTCACGTTGCCCCCCGGCCCCCCGACCCACTTGAACTTGACCTTTGGCTTCAAGCCGAGCAGGTAAAGGGGGGGGAAATGGGTCCCCCCATGGGTGCTGTGTCCCCACCCAATTTAATGGGGTGTTTGGGGGGTTTAGGAGCAGATGGACCCGGCGACGCTGAGGGAGATGCTGGAGGATTTGAGGTGGGGGCACCCGGACGCCTGGGTCCATGGGGTGGGGGGGTGAACCGGATGCCTGGGTCCCTTTGTGGGGGGGTCACCCGGACGCCTGGGTCCATGGGTGGGGGGGTGAACCGGATGCCTGGGTCCCTTTGTGGGGGGTCACCCGGACGCCTGGGTCCCTTTTTTGGGGGGTGACCCGGACGCCTGGGTCCATGGGTGGGGGGGTTCACCCAGACACCTGGGTCCATGGGTGGGGGGGGGTTCACCCGGATGCCTGGGTCCATGGGTGGGGGTGTCACCCGGATGCCTGGGTCCCTTGGGGGATTCACCCGGACGCCTGGGTCCCTTTGTGGGTTCACCCGGACGCCTGGGTCCCTGATGTTTTTTTTTTGGGGGGGCAGGGACAAGGCTGAAGTGTCGCTGACTACACGGTCGCTGCGGTGAGTGGGGGGCTGGGGGGCACCCATGGGTGCTGGGGGGTGGGGGTATTGGGGGCACCTATGGGTGCTGGGGGCTGGGGGTGCTGGGGGGAGATGGGGGTTTTAGGGGTTCCATGGGTGCTGGGGGGGGTCTGTGGGTGCTGTGACACCCGTGGGTCCCTGTGTCACCCATGGGTGCTCGGTGACACCCATGGGTGCTGTGGGTCCCTGTGTCACCCATGGGTGCTCGGTGACACCCATGGGAGCTGTGGGTCCCTATGTCACCCATGGGTGCTCAGTGACACCCATGGGAGCTGTGGGTCCCTATGACACCCATGGGTGCTGTGGGTCCCTATGTCACCCATGGGTGCTCAGTGACACCCATGGGAGCTGTGGGTCCCTATGACACCCATGGGTGCTGTGGGTCCCCAGGCTCCTGGCCCTGCCCCCCACCGCCGTGGGTCCATTCGTGGAGCAGCACAAGGGGCGGCCCCCTGCAGCACCAGGTGGGGACACCCCATTGTCCCCCCCCCCATTGTCCCCCCCCCGTTGTCTCCCCCCTTGTCCCCCCCCTTGTCCCCCCCCTTGTCCCCCCCCTTGTCCCCCCCCTTGTCCCCCCTTGTCCCCCCTTGTCCCCAATGTCCCCATTGTCCCCATTGTCCCCCAACGTCCCCCATTGCCCCCAACGTCCCCCATTGCCCCCAACGTCCCCATTGCCCCCTTGTCCCCCCTTGTCCCCCCCTTGTCCCCCCTTGTCCCCCCTTGTCCCCCTTGTCCCCCATTGCCCCCATTGCCCCCAGTGTCCCCGTTGTCCCCAATGTCCCCAGGCGCTGGTGACATGTCTGGGGTCTCTGCCGCGGGGGGGCCCCGAGGGGACCCCCCGATTGTCCCATCGTGGGCACCGAGGACGGGGACGTGTTGGTGCTGGACCCCGACGCCTTCACCGTGTTGGGAAAGGTGGGGACCCCCCCCGACACCCCCATGGGACCCCCCGACACCCCAAAACCCAATGGGACCCAATGGGACCCCCAAACCCCCTGAAACCCAATGGGACCCATGGGACACCCTGACTCCCAATGGGACCCAATGGGACCCCCCGACACCCCAAAACTCCATGGGACCCAATGGGACCCCCTGACCCCCCAAACCCCCCGACCCCAATGGGACCCAGTGGGACCCCCAAACCCCCCTGACCCCTCTTGACCCCCAATGGGACCCCCAAACCCCCTGAGCCCTAATGGGACCCAGTGGGACCCCCAACCCCCTGACCCCCAATGGGATCCAATGGGACCCCAAACCCCCCTGACCCCCTCTTGACCCCCAATGGGACCCCCAAACCCCCTGAGCCCTAATGGGACCCAGTGGGACCCCCAAACCCCCTGACCCCACCTTGACCCCAATGGGACCCCCAAACCCCCTGAGCCCTAATAGGATCCAATGGGACCCCCAAACCCCCTGACCCCCCTTGACCCCCAATGGGACCCCCAAAGCCCCCTGAGCCCTAATGGGACCCAATGGGACCCCCAAACCCTCCTGACCCCTAATGGGACCCAATGGGACCCCCAAACCCTCCTGACCCCCCCTTGACCCCCAATGGGACCCCCAAACCCCTCTGACTCCTCAATGGGACCCTCAGTAACCCCTGACTCCTAATGGGACCCAATGGGAGCCCCCAACCCCCCCGACCCACAATGGACCCAATGGGACCCTGGGACCCCCTGACCCTAATGGGATCCAATGGGACCCCCAAACCCCCTGACCCCTCAATGGGACCCTCGGGACCCCTGACCCCACAATGGGACCCAATGGGACCCCCTGACGCTCCAAGCCCCCCTGAGCCCCAATAGGACCCCAGGACCCCCTGGGACCCCCTGACCCCGCTGACCCCTGTGCCCCCCTGACCCCGCTGACCCCTGTGCCCCCCCACCCATGGGTGCCCCCGTGACCCCTGTGACCCCAGAGCTGGGTGCCGTCCCCCCCCGCGTTCGTGGCGCCGCGCGGAGCCGCCGGGGGGCGCTGGAGAGCGGCCGTGGCCACCAGGGACGGGACCCTCTACGGGGTCAGCAGGTCAGGGGTCACACGGGGACACGGGGGACAATGGGGACATTGGGGACATGGGGACCCTCTACGGGGTCAGCAGGTCAGGGGTCACACGGGGACACGGGGGACAATGGGGACATTGGGGACATGGGGACCCTCTACGGGGTCGGCAGGTCAGGGGTCACACGGGGACACGGGGGACAATGGGGACATTGGGGACATGGGGACCCTCTACGGGGTCAGCAGGTCAGGGGTCACACGGGGTCACGGGGACGTGGGGACAATGGGGACATGGGGGGATATGGGGACATTGGGGGACATGGGGGGACATGGGACATGGGGATATGGGGACAATGGGGACATTGGGGACATGGGGGGATATGGGGACATGGGGGGATATGGGGACAGGGGGACCCTGTATGGGGTCAGCAGGTCAGGGGTCAGCCGGGGTCACAGGGACATGGGGGACAATAGGGACATTGGGGATATGGGGACAATGGGGACATTGGGGGACATGGAGAGATATGGGGACAATGGGGACATTGGGGACATGGGGACCCTGTATGGGGTCAGCAGGTCAGGGGTCAGCCGGGTCACGGGGACATGGGGGACAATGGGGACATTGGGGACATGGGGACCCTGTATGGGGTCAGCAGGTCAGGGGTCAGCCGCGGTCACGGGGACATGGGGGACATTGGGAGACATGGAGGGATAATGGGACATGGGGACATTGGGGATATGGGGACACTGGGGACATGGAGGGAAATGGGGACAATGGGGACATTGGGGGGAGTTGGGGACATGGGGACCCTGCATGGGGTCAGCAGGTCAGGGGTCAACCGGGGTCACAGGGACATTGGGGACAATGGGAACATTGGGGGACATGGAGGGATATGGGGACAATGGGGACACTGGGGGATATGGGAGGACGGGGGGACATTGGGGATATGGGGACAATGGGGGATATGGGGACATGGGGACCCTGTATGGGGTCAGCAGGTCAGGGGTCAACCGGGGTCACGGGGACAATGGGGACATTGGGGGACATGGAGGGATATGGGGACATGGGACCCTCTATGGTGTCAGCAGGTCAGGGGTCAGCCGCGGTCACGGGGACATTGGGGACAATGGGGACATGGGGACATGGAGGGATATGGGGACATGGGACCCTGTATGGGGTCAGCAGGTCAGGGGGCACTTGGGGTCACGGGACAATGGGGACAGTGGGATATGGGGACAATGGGGGACATGGGGGATATGGGGACAATGGGGGACAATGGGGGGTTATGGGGGGACATTGGGGATATGGGGATGGGGGGCAATAGGGGCACTGGGACATTGGGGTCTGTGTGTTGTGTCCCCCAATGTCCCATATCCCCCTGTCCCCATTGTCCCCATGTCCCCCCTATTGTCCCCATGTCCCCCCTATTGTCCCCATGTCCCCCATTGTCCCCCCAGGTCCCATTCCCGGGGGCGCCCTCTGCTGGTTTTGGGGTCCCCCCCCGCGGGGCTGCTGGCGCAGGGGGGGGCGCTGCTGGCGGCCACCGCGAAGGGGACAATGACGGCCATCGGGGCGCAGGTGACACCCCCAACCCCCACACCCCCCCCCCTCCATGGGACCCTCTGGGACCCCCCAACACCCCCTGGGACCCCAAAATATGGGGAACCCCATCTCCCCATGTCCCCCCACGTACCCCCATATCTCCCCATTGTCCCCAATGTCCCCATTTCCCCCATAGCACCACATTGTCCCCAGGTCCCCCCATGTCCCCCCATATCCCCCAATGTCCCCATGTCCCCCCATTGTCCCCAATGTCCCCATATCTCCCTATGTCCCCCCATATCCCCCCATTGTCCCTAATGTCCCCATGTCCCCCCATTCTCCCCATATCCCCATTGTCCCCCATTCTTCCCATTGTCCCCATTGTCCCCATATCTCCCATTGTCCCCAATGTCCCCATATCCCCCATGTCCCCATAACCCCAGTGTCCCCCCATTGTCCCCATTGTCCCCAATGTCTCCATGTCCCCCAATGTCCCATTGTCCCCACATCCCCCCATGTCCCCCCATTCTCCCCATATGCCCATTGTCCCCCATTGTCCCCATTGTCCTCAATGTCCCATATCCCCCAATGTCCCCATATCCTCATGTCCCGCCATGTGCCCCAATGTCCCCATATCACCCAATGTCCCCATATCCCCCATATCCCTCTATTGTCCCCCCCATTGTCCCCCCATGTTCCCCCCATGTCCCCATATCGCCCCATTGTCCCCCAATGTCCCCATATCCCCATGTCCCCCCATGTGCCCCAATATCCCCATATCCCCCATTGTCCCCATATCTCCCAATGTCCCCATGTCCCCATTGTCCCCACTGTCCCCATATCCCCCATATCCCCCCATTGTCCCCATATCCCCCCATTGTTCCCACTGTCCCATATCCCCCAATGTCCCCATATCCCCCCATTGTCCCCACTGTCCCCATATCCCCCCATTGTCCCCATATCCCGCCATTGTCCCCACTGTCCCCATATCCCCCATTGTCCCCATTGTCCCCATATCCCCCATTGTCCCCACTGTCCCCATATCCCCCACTGTCCCCATATCCCCCTATGTCCCCCCACTGTCCCCATATCCCCCACTGTCCCCATTGTCCCCAGGGCCGCCCGCTGTGGTCGCTGCAGCTGCCGGGGGGGTGGCGGCGCTGGCCGGGGGGTCCCTGCCCGGGGGGGTGACGGTGACACTGGTGGCCCTGGACGGCCCCCCGGGAACTGCGGCTCTACCGGGGCCGGAGCCTCCTCTGCACCCTCCAGACACAGGTGGGACCCCAACACCGCCCCGGACGCCTGGGGTCCCCTCCCGAACTCCTGGGTCCCCTCCCGAACGCCTGGGTCCCTCCGGACGCCTGGGTCCCCTCCCGAACAGCTGGGTCCTCCGGACGCCTGGGTCCCTCCCGAACTCCTGGGTCCCTCCCGGACACCTGGGTCCCTCCCGAACTCCTGGGTCCCTCCCGAACGCCTGGGTCCCTCCCGAACTCCTGGGTCCCCTCCCGAACTCCTGGGTCCCCTCCCGGACGCCTGGGTCCCCTCCCGAACTCCTGGGTCCCCTCCCGGACGCCTGGGTCCCTCCTGAACTCCTGGGTCCCCTCCCGGACGCCTGGGTCCCCTCCCGGACGCCTGGGTCCCCTCCCGAACTCCTGGGTCCCCTCCCGGACGCCTGGGTCCCCTCCTGAACTCCTGGGTCCCCTCCCGACTACTGGGTCCCCCAGAACTCCTGGGTCCATCCTGGATGTCTGCATCCCTCTGAACTCCTGGGTCCCCTCCCGGACGCCTGGGTCCCCTCTCGGACGCCTGGGTCCCTCCTGAACTCCTGGGTCCCCTCCTGAACTCCTGGGTCCCTCCAAATGCCAGTGTGCCCCAAAACTCTTGGGTCCCTCCTGCACTCCTGGGTCCCCTCCCGGACGCCTGGGTCCCTCCCAGACACCTGCGTCCCCTCTTGAACTCTTGGGTCCCCTCTTGAACTCCTGGGTCGCTCCCGGACGCCTGGGTCCTCCCGGACGCCTGGGTCCCCAGGACGTGGTCACCGGTCTCTGCTTCGGGCGCTACGGGCGGGAGGACAACACCCTGATCATGACCACACGGGGTGGGTGCTGGGGGCACCCATGGGTGCTGGGGGGGTTGGGGGTGTCCTATGGGTGCTGGGGGGGGGTGGGAGCACCCATGGGTGCTGCGGGTGCTCTATGGGTGCTGTTGGTCCCATGGGTGCTGTGGGTGTTCTATGGGTGCTATGGGTCCTATGGGGAGCACCCATGGGTGCTGCGGGTGCTCTATGGGGTGCTGTTGGTCCCATGGGTGCTGGAGGCTTTTGGGGGTGTCCTATAGGTGCTGGGGTGTCTTGGGAGAATCCATGGGTGCTGTGGGGTGTATGGAAAGCACCCATGGGTGCTCTGGGTGCTGTGGGTCCCATGGGTGCAGTGAGGTGTATGGGGAGCACCCACAGGTGCTGTGGGTTCTCTATGGGTGCCATGGGTGCTATGGGGTGCATGGGGAGAACCCTAGGGTGCTGTGGGTCTAATGAGTGCTGTGGGGTGCATGGGGAGCACCCATGGGTGCTGTGGGTGCTCTATGGGTTCTATTGGTTCTCTGTGGGTGCCGTGGGTCCCATGGGTGCCATGGGGAGTATGGGGAGCACCCACGGGTGCTGTGGGTGCTCTATGGGTTCTATTGGTTCTCTATGGGTGCCGTGGGTCCCATGGGTGCTATGGGGTGCATGGGGAGCACCCATGGGTGCTGTGGGTGCTCTATGGGTTCTATTGGTTCTCTGTGGGTGCCGTGGGTCCCATGGGTGCTATGGGTTGTATGGAGAGCACCCATGGGTGCTGTGGGTGCTCTATGGGTTCTATTGGTTCTCTATGGGTGCTGTGGGTGCCATGGGGAGTATGGGGAGCACCCATGGGTGCTGTGGGTGCTCTATGGGTTCTATTGGTTCTCTGTGGGTGCCGTGGGTCCCATGGGTGCTATGGGTTGTATGGGGAGCACCCATGGGTGCTGTGGGTGCTCTATGGGTTCTATTGGTTCTCTGTGGGTGCCGTGGGTCCCATGGGTGCTATGGGTTGTATGGGGAGCACCCATGGGTGCTGTGGGTGCTCTATGGGTTCTATTGGTTCTCTATGGGTGCCGTGGGTCCCATGGGTGCTATGGGGTGCATGGGGAGCACCCATGGGTGCTGTGGGAGCTCTATGGGTTCTATTGGTTCTCTATGGGTGCCGTGGGTCCCATGGGTGCCATGGGGAGCACCCATGGGCGCTGACTCCCCCTCCGTGCCCGCAGGGGGCGCGCTGTCGATCCGGATGCTGCGCCGGCGGGTGGGGCTGGGTGGGGGCACCCATGGGTGCAGCCCCTCCCCCACCCCCGGCCCCACCCCGCCTGCCCCTCCCCCCACGCAGCCGCCTCTTCGTGGAGCGGGGGAGCGGGAACGGGATGGGGCCCTCCGGTGAGCGGGGGAGGGGCACCCATGGGTGGGGAGGGGCACCCATGGGTGCTGGGGTCCTATGAGGGAATGGGGGGGTGACACCCATGGGTGGGGGTGACACCCATGGGTGCCCCAGGGATGGTTCCAATGGGGGTTGGGGGGGGGTCTTGGGGAGCACCCATGGGGGCTGGTGGGTCCCATGGGTGGCGGGGGGGGGGGGGGGGTCGTACATGGGGGTCAGTGACACCCATGGGTGTTGGGGGGAGGGGCCCCCATGGGTGGGAGTCCTATGGGGGAAAAGTGGGTGACACCCATGGGTGCCCCAGGGATGGGTCTAATGGGGTGGAAGATCTCGTGGGTGCTGTGGGTCCCATTGACACCCATGGGTGCTGAGGTCCCAATGACACCCATGGGTGCCGGGTCCCATTGACACCCATGGGTGCTGTGGATCCCATTGACACCCATGGGCGCTGGGTCATTATGGCACCCGGGGTGCTGGGTCCTAATGACACCCATGAGTCCCAATGACACCCATAGGTGCTGTGGGTCCCAATGACACCCATGGGTGCTGGTCCCAATGACAGCCATGGGTGCTGTGGGTCCCAATGACACCCATGGGTGCTGTGGGTCCCATTGACACCCATGGGTGCTGAGGTCCCAATGACACTCATGGGTGCTGGGTCCCTTTGACACCCATGGGTGCTGTGGGTCCCATTGACACCCATGGGTGCTGGGTCCCTTTGACACCCATGGGTGCTGTGGGTCCCATTGACACCCATGGGTGCCCCAGGTCTCCTGGGCGGGTTCCAGGCCGGTTTGATCCGGTTCCGCTTGGCGGCCGCGCGGGGGGCTGCTGGGGGCGCTGGGGGGAGGGGCAGCACCCGACGCCCCTCCCCCCATCACCATGACGGCCACGGTGAGTGGGGGGGGGCACCCATGGGTGGGGGGCACCCAAAACTGGGGAGGGTGGGGAGGGAGGGCACCCGGACGCCTGGGTCCCCTTTGTGAATTCACCTGGACGCCTGGGTCCCTTTTCTGGGGGGGGGAATCACCTGGACGCTTGGGTCCCTTTTTTTTTGAAGGGGGGCTGGGGGGGCACCCAGACACTGGGGGGGGCACCCATGGGTGGGGGGCACCGAAAAACTGGGGGGTGGGGAGGGAGGGCACCGGGACACCTGGGTCCCTTTGGGTGGTTCACCCGGATGCCTGGGTCCCTTTTCGGGGGGGGGGGGGGTTCACCCGGATGCCTGGGTCCCTTTTCGGGGGGGGGGGTCACCCGGACGCCTGGGTCCCTTTGGGTGGTTCACCCGGATGCCTGGGTCCCTTTTCGGGGGGGGGGGTGTCACCCGGACACCTGGGTCCCTTATTGGGGGATTCACCCGGACACCTGGGTCCCTTTTAGGGGGGGGGGGTCACCCCGACGCCTGGGTCCCTTTGGGAGGTTCACCCGGATGCCTGGGTCCCTTTTGTGGGGGGAGGGTCACCTGGACACCTGGGTCCCTTTTGGGGGAGGGTCACCCGGATGCCTGGGTCCCTTTTTGGGGATTCACCCGGATGCCTGGGTCCCTTTTGTGGGGGGGTTCACCCGGACGCCTGGGTCCCTCTGGGTGTTACACCCGGACGCCTGGGTCCCTTTGTCCCCGCCCCCCCCCCCACCAGGTGCAGGGATTGGGCCCCCGGCTGCGCGTGACCCTGCGGCTGCTGCTGCCCGGGGGGGGCCCCGCCCCTCCCCCCCAGCCCCTCCCCCACCTGCTGCTGCTGCTGCGCTGCCGCCCCTCCCCCCACCGCCTGCACCCCCCCTGCCTCAAGGTAACCGCGGCCCCTCCCCCATTCGCACCCCCTCCCCCCCGCCCCCTATTTTTGGCCCCACCCCCACTCAGGCCCCTCCCCTATTCAGCCCCTCCCCCACTCGGGCCCCACCTCCACTCTGGCCCCGCCCCCATTTTGGCCCCCAGCCCCCCCATTCGGCCCCTCCCCCAATTTTGGCCCCACCCCTCCATTCGGCCACTCCCCCACTAGGGCCCCGCCCCCATTTTTGGCCCCTCCCCCAGTCGGGCCCCGCCCCCATTTTGGCCCCCACCCCCCCATTCGGCCCCTCCCCCAATTTTGGCCCCACCCCTCCATTCGGCCCCTCCCCCACTAGGGCCCCACCCCCATTTTGGCCCCACCCTCCCCCATTTGGCCCCTCCCCTAGTCGGGCCCCGCCCCATTTTTGGCCCCTCCCCACTCGGGCCCCACCCCCATTTTGGCCCCACCCTCCCCCATTCGGCCCCTCCCCTACTCGGGCCCCGCCCCCCTTTTTGGCCCCACCCCCACCTCTGGCCCCTCCCCCACTCGGGCCCCTCCCCCACTTCCAACCCCTCCCCCACATCCGGCCCCACCCCCATTTTCAGCCCCTCCCCCACTCGGGCCCCTCCCTCACTCGGGCCCCTCCCCCACTCCGGCCCCGCCCCCACTTCCGGCCCCTCCCCCCAGGTCCCGCGGCTGTTTCCGGGTCTCAGTTTCTCGGTCAGTTCGTGGCTGGAGCCGGGGGGGGGAGGGGCCCCCCCGGGACACCTGGAGGTGACGTCACCAAGGGGGGAGGGGCCTATGAATGGGGGAGGGGCCTTTGGGGGAGGGGCCTGCGGGGGAGGGGCCCAAATAGGGAGTGGGCAGAAGTGGGGGAGGGGCCCTATGGGGGGGGAGGGTCCAAAGTGGGGGAGGGGCTAAAAATGGGGGAGGGGCCAAAAAAGGGGGTTGGGCCAAAGTAGGGGAAGGGTAAAGATGGGGCAGGAGGCAAAGTGGGGGAGGGGCCAAAGGGGGGAGGGGCCTATGGGGGGAGGGGCCTGTGGGGGAGGGGCCAAAATGGGGGAGGAGCCTGGGGGAGGGGGGAGGGGCCAAAGTGGGGGAGGGTCGTTTGGAGGAGGGGCCTATGGATGGGGGAGGGGCGGGGGGCGGGGCCTGGCGGGGGGAGGGGCAGCTCCATTGACTGTTTCTCTGGCCCCTCCCCCAGGTGCTGGTGCTGGGGGGGGGAGGGGCAGAGGTGCCGTTGCTGACGGCCCAGGTGGCCCTGCCCCCCATGTGACCCCTGACCCCACTGTGACCCCTGACCCCACTGTGACCCCTGGCAGGGGTGTCCCCTCCACCCACATAATAAAGCTCGTGGATCTGCCCGAACTCCTGGGTCCTTTCTTGAACTCCTGGGTCCCTCCCCGAACTCCTGGGTCCCTCCCGAACTCCTGGGTCCCTCCCGAACTCCTGGGTCCTTTCTTGAACTCCTGGGTCCCCTCCCCGAACTCCTGGGTCCCTGGGGCACTCCTGGGTCCCTCCCGCACTCCTGGGTCCTTTCTTGAACTCCTGGGTCCCTCCCGAACTCCTGGGTCCCCTCCCGAACTCCTGGGTCCCTCCCCGAACTCCTGGGTCCTTTCTTGAACTCCTGGGTCCCCTCCCGAACTCCTGGGTCCCTCCCCGAACTCCTGGGTCCTTTCTTGAACTCCTGGGTCCCTCCCGAATGCCTGAGTCCCTCCCGGATTCCTGGGTTCCCCCCGGAACGCCTGGGTCCCCCCCGAACGCCTGGGTCCGCCCCGAACGCCTGGGTTCCCTCTCGAACTCCTGGGTCCTTCCCGAGCTCCTGGGTCCCTCCCCGAACTCCTGGGTCCCTCCCGAACTCCTGGGTCCCTCCCGAACTCCGGGGTCCCTCCCGAACTCCTGTGTCCCCTCCCGAACGCCTGGGTCCCTCCCGGATTCCTGGGTTCCCCCCGGAACGCCTGGGTCCCTCCCGAACGCCTGAGTTCCCTCCCGAACTCCTGGGTCCCTCCCGAACTCCGGGGTCCCTCCCGAGCTCCTGGGTCCCCCCCCGAACTCCTGGGTCCCCAAACGAGCTGTCACAGTCACGGGGACATCGGGCGTCACTTTATTGCCGGGGGTGTCGGTGGCAGCGGCGCCTCCAGGGGACATCGGGGACATGGGGACATTGGGGACATGGGGACACGACAGGTCTCAGTCCTTTGGGTTGGGGACATTGGGGACACGCAGTGTCACAGTCCATTGCTCCAGGGTGACGAGGTCCCGCGTCCCTCGGGGACACTGGGGACATGTGGCCGTGATGGGGCTCAGTCCCTCGGGGTGGTGTCCCCAACCCTTGGGGACACATTGGGGACATCGAGCCGGGTCCTTGGGGTCCCAGCGGTGACGAGTCCTCGGTCCCTCGGTGACATCGCGGCGGCTCGTGGGGGGGACGGTGGGGACATCGGGGATATTTGGGGACATTGGGGACATTGGGAGACATCAGGGACTTTGGGGACTTGGGGGATGTTTGGGGACTTGGGGGACATTGGGGACCTGGGGGTATTTGGGGACCTGAGGGCTATTTGGGGACATTGGGGACTTTGGGGACATCAGGGACTTTGGGGACTTGGGGGATGTTTGGGGACATTGGGGACTTGGGGGACATTGGGGACCGGGGGGTATTTGGGGACTTTGGGGACCTGGGGGTTATTTGGGGACATTGGGGACATCAGGGACACCAGAGACTTTGGGGCTATTGGGGACTTGGAGGATGTTTGGGGACATTGGGGACATTGGGGACCTGGGGGTATTTGGGGACTTTGGGGACCTGGGGGTTATTTGGGGACATTGGGGACTTTGGGGACATCAGGGACACCAGAGACTTTGGGGCTATTGGGGACTTGGGGGGATATTTGGGGACTTTGGGGACATCAGGGACTTGGGGGACATTGAGGACCTGGGGGCTATTTGGGGACTTTGGGGACATTGTGGAATTTGGGGACATCAGAGACTTTGGGGACATCAGGGACTTGGGGGACATTTGGGGACATTGCGGGACATTGGGGACACTGAGTCACAGTGTCCCTGGAGTTGGGGACATTGGGGACGTCACCATCCCCGGCGTTGGGGACATTGAGCCACATTGTGCCTCAGCCCCTTGGGGACATCACTTGGGGGTGGGGGGGACACACACAATTTTGGGGGGACTCTGCCAAAAACGCAGACCCTGGTTGGGGGGGGGGGACAAGAACTGGGGACATCGGGGGGGGGGGTGTCACCACCGACACCCAATTTGGGGACATTTCCCAGCGTGGGGGACACTTGGGGTCATCGTGGACCCAGGCGTCCGGGCTTGGGGGGGGGGTGGGGGGGGAGGCCACCAGCCCCCCCCCAATTACCTTAGAGACTCGTTACGAGTTAAATTAAGCACGAAAGGCCCCGGGGGAGGGGCTGTGGGGGGGGGGGGGGGGGAGGGGACACGGCCCGGGGACATCGGGGGGGGTCGGGGTCCCCGGGCCGGGGTGACAATGACAATATGTCATACTGGGGGCAAAGTCGCGTCACAGACTTAGTTCAGAACGACGGGGCGCGTTGGCTTCCGGCTGTAAGAGGGGGGACAAAGGGGACAGCGTTAGGGACCCAGGCGTCCGGGGGGACCCAGGCGTCCGGGGTATTAATACCCACCCGGGGACCCAGGGGTTCGGAAGCATGCGATCACCCAAAAAGGGACCCAGGCGTCCGGGAGCATGCGACCAACCCAAAAAGGGACCCAGGCGTTCGGGAGGATCCCCCCCATAAAAGGGACCCAGGCGTCCGGGAGCATGCGACCAACCCAAAAAGGGACCCAGGTGTCCGGGAGGATCCCCCCCATAAAAGGGACCCAGGCGTCCGGGAGCATGCGACCACCCAAAAAGGGACCCAGGTGTTCGGGAGGAACCCCCCCATAAAAGGGACCCAGGCGTCCGGGAGCATGCGACCACCCAAAAAGGGACCCAGGTGTTCGGGAGGAACCCCCCCATAAAAGGGACCCAGGCGTCCGGGAGCATGCGACCAACCCAAAAAGGGACCCAGGTGTTCGGGAGGAACCCCCCCATAAAAGGGACCCAGGCGTCCGGGAGCATGCGACCACCCAAAAAGGGACCCAGGCATTCGGGGGGGCCCAGGCGTCCGGGACACCAACCCCCCATGGACTCCCCAATGGACCCAGGTGTCCGGGCACCCATTGCCCTCCCCAAAAAAAGGGACCCAGGCGTCCGGGCATGCATTTCCCCCCATAAAAAGGGGACCCAGGCGTCCGAGCACCCACGGCCCCCCCCCCAAAATAAAAGGGACCCAGGCGTCCGGGCACCCACCTGTGCGGAAGGCGTCCTGGGGGAGGGGCGGGAGTTGATACAACTCAGCGAAGGGGCCGCGGGGCGACCGGGGGGGGTGGGGT
Source organism: Streptopelia decaocto (assembly GCF_964273445.1). Taxonomy (NCBI): domain Eukaryota; kingdom Metazoa; phylum Chordata; class Aves; order Columbiformes; family Columbidae; genus Streptopelia; species Streptopelia decaocto. Next base: position 2,279 of record NW_028115359.1, on the reverse strand, counting down.
GGGGGGGGTGGGGGAGGGGCCACGGGGGGGGTCACCCCCAAGCCCCTCCCCCCAGCCCCTCCCGCCCCCCCGCGGGCGGCGACCAATCCCTGCAGGAGGCGGCGCAGGGCGGGGCCGGGGGGGGGAGGGGGAGGTGGGGGTGGCGGTGGGGGAGGGGAGGTCTCGGGGGTCAAGAGGGACCCAGGCGTCCGGCCCCCTCCCCCGGGGCTGTCGGGACTGGGCGGGAATTTCTCGGGGGGGTCGGGGGGGCCGAAGGGGAAGGGCGGGGCCAGGCGGGGGGTGTAGGGGGGGGTCCAGATCTCGGCCCCGCCCCCCGCCCCGCCCACCACTCTGGGGGTGGGGCCGAGAGCACCCAGGGTGGGGCCGAGGGCACCGAGGTCAAGGGCGGGGTCAATGGCGCCAAGGGCGGGGTCGACATTGGCGACCCCATTAGGTCCAAGGTCAAGTCCAACGGTGCTGCCGCCATTGGGTCCAAGGTCAAGACCAACACTGGCGCGGCCATTGGGTCCAAGTCCAATGTTGGCGCCGTTGGGTCCAAGGTCAAGTCCAATGTTGGCACCGTTTGGTCCAAGGTCAAGTCCAACGTTGGCACCATTGGGTCCAAGGTCAAGTCCAATGTTGGTGCCACCATTGGGTCCAAGTCCAACGTTGGTGCCATTGGGTCCAAGGTCAAGTCCAATGTTGGTAGAGCCGAGCGCGGCCCCAACGGCGAATCCCAGGGCGGAGCCACCGGCGGCGAGTTCGACGGCGACATCGGTCCCAAGTTCAACGTCAGTCCCAAGTTCAACATCGGTCCCAAGTTCAACGTCGCTCCCAAGTTCAACGTTGGTCCCGAGCCCAAGGTCAACGGTGGGTCCAAGGCCAGACCCCACATTGGGCGCCAAAGACCCAACGGTGGCCCCAATGGGAAGTTCAATGTTGGGTCCAAGAGAAGACCCAACGGTGGCCCCAACAGCAGCTCCAAGGCCAAGTCCAAGGCCGGACCCAAGAGAAGACCCAACGGTGGTTCCAACGGTGGCTCCAACGGAAAGTCCAACAGTGGATCCAAGGGAAGACCCAACGGTGGCTCCAACGGACAGTTCAACAGACCCAAGACCGGACCCAACGGTGGTGCCAAGGCCAAGGCCGGGTCCAAGGGAAGACCCAACGGTGGCTCCAACCGACAGTTCAACACCAGATCCAAGAGAAGACCCAACGGTGGCCCCAACGCCGGACCCAAGAGAAGACCCAACGTTGGTGGCTCCAATGGAAAGTTCAATGTCGGATCCAAGAGAAGACCCAACGTTGGTTCCAACCGCCAGTTCAACACCAGATCCAAGAGAAGACCCAACGGTGGCACCAATGGCGGCTCCAAGGCCAAGTCCACGGCCAGACCCAAGAGAAGACCCAACGGTGGTGGCTCCAACGGTGGCTCCAAGACCGGATCCAAGAGAAGACCCAACGGTGGCCCCAACGGTGGCTCCAAGGCCAATTTCAAGGCTGGACCCAAGAGAAGACCCAACGGTGGCTCCAATGGAGAGTTCAATGTCAGATCCAAGAGAAGACCCAACGTTGACTCCAACGTTGGCCGCAATGGGAAGTTCAATGTCGGATCCAAGAGAAGACCCAACGTTGGTTCCAACCGCCAGTTCAACGCCAGATCCAAGAGAAGACCCAACGGTGGCACCGATGGGAAGTTCAATGTTGGATCCAAGAGAAGACCCAACGTTGGCCCCAACGGCGCCTCCAAGGCCAAGTCCAAGTCCAGACCCAAGAGAAGACCCAACGGTGGTGGCTCCAAGTCCAACTCCGGCTCCTCGATTGGCTCCGAGTCCACGGCCGAGCGCGGGCGCCATGTTGGCCCCAAGACCGTGGTCGACGTCGCGCCCAACGTTGACCCCAAGGCCAAGGTTGACACCAACGTTGACGCCAACGTGAGGCCCCACGGCGTCTCCAAGGTCAAGGGCAGGGCCAGGGGTGACAGCGACGTCCCCTCCGGTGACACCGACGTCCCCGCCGGGGGACACGAAGGGTTCGGGGGGACCCGGGGGGGTCTCGGCCGCCAATTGTTGCCGCAGGGACCAGGCCTCGGCCTCGCTGGGGGGAGATGGGGGTCAGCCGGACGCCTGGGTCCCTCCCGAACTCCTGGGTCCCTCCCGAAAGCCTGGGTCCCTCCTAAATATCTGGGTCCCTCCCAAATACCTGGGTCCCCCTGAACTCCTGAGTCCACCTGGACGCCTGGGTCCCTCCCGAACGCCTGGGTCCCCTCCCGAACACCTGGGTCCCCCCTGAACTTCTTG
>NW_028115360.1:0-42684 GCF_964273445.1 Streptopelia decaocto | reverse complement strand
TAGCCATTTTTTGACGTGAAATTGTAAACATGTGGCCATGGATTTTGAAAATTCTAGAGAGAATTTTAAAAGCTTCAACAGAATTTCAACAATTTTGAGAGGGATTTGAAAAGTTTCAATGGGAATGGGAAGAATTGGGACAAAAATTGGAAAATTTTTAAGGGACTTTGAAAAAATTTCAACTGGAATTTTAGCCATTTTTTGACGTGAAATTGTAAACATGTGGACATGGATTTTGAAAATTCTAGAGAGAATTTTAAAAGCTTCAAGAGAATTTCAACAATTTTGAGAGGGATTTGAAAAGTTTCAATGGGAATGGGAAGAATTGGGACAAAAATTGGAAAATTTTTCAGGGACTTTGAAAAAATTTCAACTGGAATTTTAGCCATTTTTTAATGTGAAATTGTAAACATGTGGACATGGATTTTGAAAATTCTAGAGAGAATTTTAAAAGCTTCAACAGAATTTCAACAATTTTGAGAGGGATTTGAAAAGTTTCAATGGGAATGGGAAGAATTGGGACAAAAATTGGAAAATTTTTAAGGGACTTTGTAAAAATTTCAACTGGAATTTTAGCAATTTTTTTACGTGAAATTGTAAACATGTGGACATGGATTTTGAAAATTCTAGAGAGAATTTTAAAAGCTTCAACAGAATTTCAACAATTTTGAGAGGGATTTGAAAAGTTTCAATGGGAATGGGAAGAATTGGGACAAAAATTGGAAAATTTTTAAGGGACTTTGAAAAAATTTCAACTGGAATTTTAGCCATTTTTTGACGTGAAATTGTAAACATGTGGCCATGGATTTTGAAAATTCTAGAGAGAATTTTAAAAGCTTCAAGAGAATTTCAACAATTTTGAGAGGGATTTGAAAAGTTTCAATGGGAATGGGAAGAATTGGGACAAAAATTGGAAAATTTTTAAGGGACTTTGAAAAAATTTCAACTGGAATTTCAGCCATTTTGTTACGTGAAATTGTAAACATTTGGACATGGATTTTGAAAATTCTAGAGAGAATTTTAAAGCTTCAACAGAATTTCAACAATTTTGAGAGGGATTTGAAAAGTTTCAATGGGAATGGGAAGAATTGGGACAAAAATTGGAAAATTTTTAAGGGACTTTGAAAAAATTTCAACTGGAATTTTAGCCATTTTTTGACGTGAAATTGTAAACATGTGGACATGGATTTTGAAAATTCTAGAGAGAATTTTAAAAGCTTCAACAGAATTTCAACAATTTTGAGAGGGATTTGAAAAGTTTCAATGGGAATGGGAAGAATTGGGACAAAAATTGGAAAATTTTGAAGGGACTTTGAAAAAATTTCAACTGGAATTTTAGCCATTTTTTGACGTGAAATTGTAAACATGTGGACATGGATTTTGAAAATTCTAGAGAGAATTTTAAAAGCTTCAACAGAATTTCAACAATTTTGAGAGGGATTTGAAAAGTTTCAATGGGAATGGGAAGAATTGGGACAAAAATTGGAAAATTTTGAAGGGACTTTGAAAAAATTTCAACTGGAATTTTAGCAATTTTTTGACGTGAAATTGTAAACATGTGGACATGGATTTTGAAATTCTAGAGAGAATTTTAAAAGCTTCAACAGAATTTCAACAATTTTGAGAGGAATTTGAAAAGTTTCAATGGGAATGGGAAGAATTGGGACAAAAATTGGAAAATTTTTAAGGGACTTTGAAAAAATTTCAACTGGAATTTTAGCATTTTTTTGACGTGAAATTGTAAACATGTGGACATGGATTTTGAAAATTCTAGAGAGAATTTTAAAAGCTTCAACAGAATTTCAACAATTTTGAGAGGGATTTGAAAAGTTTCAATGGGAATGGGAAGAATTGGGACAAAAATTGGAAAATTTTTAAGGGACTTTGAAAAAATTTCAACTGGAATTTTAGCATTTTTTTGACGTGAAATTGTAAACATGTGGACATGGATTTTGAAAATTCTAGAGAGAATTTTAAAAGCTTCAACAGAATTTCAACAATTTTGAGAGGGATTTGAAAAGTTTCAATGGGAATGGGAAGAATTGGGACAAAAATTGGAAAATTTTTAAGGGACTTTGAAAAAATTTCAACTGGAATTTTAGCCATTTTGTTACGTGAAATTGTAAACATGTGGACATGGATTTTGAAAATTCTAGAGAGAATTTTAAAAGCTTCAACAGAATTTCAACAATTTTGAGAGGAATTTGAAAAGTTTCAATGGGAATGGGAAGAATTGGGACAAAAATTGGAAAATTTTTAAGGGACTTTGAAAAAATTTCAACTGGAATTTTAGCCATTTTGTTACGTGAAATTGTAAACATGTGGACATGGATTTTGAAAATTCTAGAGAGAATTTTAAAGCTTCAAGAGAATTTCAACAATTTTGAGAGGAATTTGAAAAGTTTCAATGGGAATGGGAAGAATTGGGACAAAAATTGGAAAATTTTTAAGGGACTTTGAAAAAATTTCAACTGGAATTTTAGCATTTTTTTGACGTGAAATTGTAAACATGTGGACATGGATTTTGAAAATTCTAGAGAGAATTTTAAAAGCTTCAACAGAATTTCAACAATTTTGAGAGGGATTTGAAAAGTTTCAATGGGAATGGGAAGAATTGGGACAAAAATTGGAAAATTTTTAAGGGACTTTGAAAAAATTTCAACTGGAATTTTAGCCATTTTTTGACGTGAAATTGTAAACATGTGGCCATGGATTTTGAAAATTCTAGAGAGAATTTTAAAAGCTTTAACAGAATTTCAACAATTTTGAGAGGGATTTGAAAAGTTTCAATGGGAATGGGAAGAATTGGGACAAAAATTGGAAAATTTTAAGGGACTTTGAAAAAATTTCAACTGGAATTTTAGCAATTTTTTGACGTGAAATTGTAAACATGTGGACATGGATTTTGAAAATTCTAGAGAGAATTTTAAAAGCTTCAAGAGAATTTCAACAATTTTGAGAGGGATTTGAAAGTTTCAATGGGAATGGGAAGAATTGGGACAAAAATTGGAAAATTTTTAAGGACTTTGAAAAAATTTCAACTGGAATTTTAGCAATTTTTTGACGTGAAATTGTAAACATGTGGACATGGATTTTGAAAATTCTAGAGAGAATTTTAAAAGCTTCAACAGAATTTCAACAATTTTTGAGAGGGATTTGAAAAGTTTCAATGGGAATGGGAAGAATTGGGACAAAAATTGGAAAATTTTTAAGGGACTTTGAAAAAATTTCAACTGGAATTTTAGCCATTTTTTGACGTGAAATTGTAAACATGTGGACATGGATTTTGAAAATTCTAGAGAGAATTTTAAAAGCTTCAAGAGAATTTCAACAATTTTGAGAGGGATTTGAAAAGTTTCAATGGGAATGGGAAGAATTGGGACAAAAATTGGAAAATTTTTAAGGGACTTTGAAAAAATTTCAACTGGAATTTTAGCCATTTTTTGACGGTGAAATTGTAAACATGTGGCCAGGGATTTTGAAAATTCTAGAGAGAATTTTAAAAGCTTCAAGAGAATTTCAACAATTTTGAGAGGGATTTGAAAAGTTTCAATGGGAATGGGAAGAATTGGGACAAAAATTGGAAAATTTTTAAGGGACTTTGAAAAAATTTCAACTGGAATTTTAGCCATTTTGTTACGTGAAATTGTAAACATGTGGACATGGATTTTGAAAATTCTAGAGAGAATTTTAAAAGCTTCAAGAGAATTTCAACAATTTTGAGAGGGATTTGAAAAGTTTCAATGGGAATGGGAAGAATTGGGACAAAAATTGGAAAATTTTTAAGGGACTTTGAAAAAATTTCAACTGGAATTTTAGCCATTTTTTGACATGAAATTGTAAACATGTGGCCATGGATTTGAAAATTCTAGAGAGAATTTTAAAAGCTTTAACAGAATTTCAACAATTTTGAGAGGGATTTGAAAAGTTTCAATGGGAATGGGAAGAATTGGGACAAAAATTGGAAAATTTTTAAGGGACTTTGAAAAAATTTCAACTGGAATTTTAGCAATTTTTTGACGTGAAATTGTAAACATGTGGCCATGGATTTTGAAAATTCTAGAGAGAATTTTAAAAGCTTCAACAGAATTTCAACAATTTTGAGAGGGATTTGAAAAGTTTCAATGGGAATGGGAAGAATTGGGACAAAAATTGGAAAATTTTTAAGGACTTTGAAAAAATTTCAACTGGAATTTTAGCATTTTTTTACGTGAAATTGTAAACATGTGGACATGGATTTTGAAAATTCTAGAGAGAATTTTAAAAGCTTTAACAGAATTTCAACAATTTTGAGAGGGATTTGAAAAGTTTCAATGGGAATGGGAAGAATTGGGACAAAAATTGGAAAATTTTTAAGGGACTTTGAAAAAATTTCAACTGGAATTTTAGCAATTTTTTGACGTGAAATTGTAAACATGTGGACATGGATTTTGAAAATTCTAGAGAGAATTTTAAAAGCTTCAAGAGAATTTCAACAATTTTGAGAGGGATTTGAAAAGTTTCAATGGGAATGGGAAGAATTGGGACAAATATTGGAAAATTTTTAAGGGACTTTGAAAAAATTTCAACTGGAATTTTAGCATTTTTTTACGTGAAATTGTAAACATGTGGACATGGATTTTGAAAATTCTAGAGAGAATTTTAAAAGCTTCAACAGAATTTCAACAATTTTGAGAGGGATTTGAAAAGTTTCAATGGGAATGGGAAGAATTGGGACAAAAATTGGAAAATTTTTAAGGGACTTTGAAAAAATTTCAACTGGAATTTTAGCCATTTTGTTACGTGAAATTGTAAACATGTGGACATGGATTTTGAAAATTCTAGAGAGAATTTTAAAAGCTTCAAGAGAATTTCAACAATTTTGAGAGGGATTTGAAAAGTTTCAATGGGAATGGGAAGAATTGGGACAAAAATTGGAAAATTTTTAAGGGACTTTGAAAAATTTCAACTGGAATTTTTAGCCATTTTTTGACGTGAAATTGTAAACATGTGGCCATGGATTTTGAAAATTCTAGAGAGAATTTTAAAAGCTTCAACAGAATTTCAACAATTTTGAGAGGGATTTGAAAAGTTTCAATGGGAATGGGAAGAATTGGGACAAAAATTGGAAAATTTTTAAGGGACTTTGAAAAAATTTCAACTGGAATTTTAGAAATTTTTTGACGTGAAATTGTAAACATGTGGACATGGATTTTGAAATTCTAGAGAGAATTTTAAAAGCTTCAAGAGAATTTCAACAATTTTGAGAGGGATTTGAAAAGTTTCAATGGGAATGGGAAGAATTGGGACAAAAATTGGAAAATTTTTAAGGGACTTTGAAAAAATTTCAACTGGAATTTTAGCAATTTTTTGACGTGAAATTGTAAACATGTGGCCATGGATTTTGAAAATTCTAGAGAGAATTTTAAAAGCTTCAACAGAATTTCAACAATTTTGAGAGGGATTTGAAAAGTTTCAATGGGGAATGGGAAGAATTGGGACAAAAATTGGAAAATTTTTAAGGGACTTTGAAAAAATTTCAACTGGAATTTTAGCCATTTTTTTACGTGAAATTGTAAACATGTGGACATGGATTTTGAAAATTCTAGAGAGAATTTTAAAAGCTTCAAGAGAATTTCAACAATTTTGAGAGGGATTTGAAAAGTTTCAATGGGAATGGGAAGAATTGGGACAAAAATTGGAAAATTTTTAAGGGACTTTGAAAAAATTTCAACTGGAATTTTAGCCATTTTTTGACGTGAAATTGTAAACATGTGGCCAGGGATTTTGAAAATTCTAGAGAGAATTTTAAAAGCTTAAGAGAATTTCAACAATTTTGAGAGGGATTTGAAAAGTTTCAATGGGAATGGGAAGAACTGGGACAAAAATTGGAAAATTTTTAAGGGACTTTGAAAAAATTTCAACTGGAATTTTAGCCATTTTGTTACGTGAAATTGTAAACATGTGGACATGGATTTTGAAAATTCTAGAGAGAATTTTAAAAGCTTCAAGAGAATTTCAACAATTTTGAGAGGGATTTGAAAAGTTTCAATGGGAATGGGAAGAATTGGGACAAAAATTGGAAATTTTAAGGGACTTTGAAAAAATTTCAACTGGAATTTTAGCCATTTTTTGACATGAAATTGTAAACATGTGGCCATGGATTTTGAAAATTCTAGAGAGAATTTTAAAAGCTTTAACAGAATATCAACAATTTTGAGAGGGATTTGAAAAGTTTCAATGGGAATGGGAAGAATTGGGACAAAAATTGGAAAATTTTTAAGGGACTTTGAAAAAATTTCAACTGGAATTTTAGCAATTTTTTGACGTGAAATTGTAAACATGTGGACATGGATTTTGAAAATTCTAGAGAGAATTTTAAAAGCTTCAACAGAATTTCAACAATTTTGAGAGGGATTTGAAAAGTTTCAATGGGAATGGGAAGAATTGGGACAAAAATTGGAAATTTTTAAGGGACTTTGAAAAAATTTCAACTGGAATTTTAGCATTTTTTTACGTGAAATTGTAAACATGTGGACATGGATTTTGAAAATTCTAGAGAGAATTTTAAAAGCTTTAACAGAATTTCAACAATTTTGAGAGGGATTTGAAAAGTTTCAATGGGCATGGGAAGAATTGGGACAAAAATTGGAAAATTTTTAAGGGACTTTGAAAAAATTTCAACTGGAATTTTAGCAATTTTTTGACGTGAAATTGTAAACATGTGGACATGGATTTTGAAAATTCTAGAGAGAATTTTAAAAGCTTCAAGAGAATTTCAACAATTTTGAGAGGGATTTGAAAAGTTTCAATGGGAATGGGAAGAATTGGGACAAATATTGGAAAATTTTTAAGGGACTTTGAAAAAATTTCAACTGGAATTTTAGCATTTTTTTTACGTGAAATTGTAAACATGTGGACATGGATTTTGAAAATTCTAGAGAGAATTTTAAAAGCTTCAAGAGAATTTCAACAATTTGGAGAGGGATTTGAAAAGTTTCAATGGGAATGGGAAGAATTGGGACAAAAATTGGAAAATTTTTAAGGGACTTTGAAAAAATTTCAACTGGAATTTTAGCCATTTTGTTACGTGAAATTGTAAACATGTGGACATGGATTTTGAAAATTCTAGAGAGAATTTTAAAAGCTTCAAGAGAATTTCAACAATTTTGAGAGGGATTTGAAAAGTTTCAATGGGAATGGGAAGAATTGGGACAAAAATTGGAAAATTTTTAAGGGACTTTGAAAAAATTTCAACTGGAATTTTAGCCATTTTTTGACGTGAAATTGTAAACATGTGGACATGGATTTTGAAAATTCTAGAGAGAATTTTAAAAGCTTCAACAGAATTTCAACAATTTTGAGAGGGATTTGAAAAGTTTCAATGGGAATGGGAAGAATTGGGACAAAAATTGGAAAATTTTTAAGGGACTTTGAAAAAATTTCAACTGGAATTTTAGCATTTTTTTACGTGAAATTGTAAACATGTGGACATGGATTTTGAAAATTCTAGAGAGAATTTTAAAAGCTTTAACAGAATTTCAACAATTTTGAGAGGGATTTGAAAAGTTTCAATGGGAATGGGAAGAATTGGGACAAAAATTGGAAAATTTTTAAGGGACTTTGAAAAAATTTCAACTGGAATTTTAGCAATTTTTTGACGTGAAATTGTAAACATGTGGCCATGGATTTTGAAAATTCTAGAGAGAATTTTAAAAGCTTCAAGAGAATTTCAACAATTTTGAGAGGGATTTGAAAAGTTTCAATGGGAATGGGAAGAATTGGGACAAATATTGGAAAATTTTTAAGGGACTTTGAAAAAATTTCAACTGGAATTTTAGCATTTTTTTTACGTGAAATTGTAAACATGTGGACATGGATTTTGAAAATTCTAGAGAGAATTTTAAAAGCTTCAAGAGAATTTCAACAATTTTGAGAGGGATTTGAAAAGTTTCAATGGGAATGGGAAGAATTGGGACAAAAATTGGAAAATTTTTAAGGGACTTTGAAAAAATTTCAACTGGAATTTTAGCCATTTTGTTACGTGAAATTGTAAACATGTGGACATGGATTTTGAAAATTCTAGAGAGAATTTTAAAAGCTTCAAGAGAATTTCAACAATTTTGAGAGGGATTTGAAAAGTTTCAATGGGAATGGGAAGAATTGGGACAAAAATTGGAAAATTTTTAAGGGACTTTGAAAAAATTTCAACTGGAATTTTAGCAATTTTTTGACGTGAAATTGTAAACATGTGGACATGGATTTTGAAAATTCTAGAGAGAATTTTAAAAGCTTCAACAGAATTTCAACAATATTGAGAGGGATTTGAAAAGTTTCAATGGCAATGGGAAGAATTGGGACAAAAATTGGAAAATTTTTAAGGGACTTTGAAAAAATTTCAACTGGAATTTTAGCCATTTTTTGACGTGAAATTGTAAACATGTGGCCATGGATTTTGAAAATTCTAGAGAGAATTTTAAAAGCTTCAAGAGAATTTCAACAATTTTGAGAGGGATTTGAAAAGTTTCAATGGGAATGGGAAGAATTGGGACAAAAATTGGAAAATTTTTAAGGGACTTTGAAAAAATTTCAACTGGAATTTTAGCCATTTTTTGACGTGAAATTGTAAACATGTGGCCAGGGATTTTGAAAATTCTAGAGAGAATTTTAAAAGCTTCAAGAGAATTTCAACAATTTTGAGAGGGATTTGAAAAGTTTCAATGGGAATGGGAAGAACTGGGACAAAAATTGGAAAATTTTTAAGGGACTTTGAAAAAATTTCAACTGGAATTTTAGCCATTTTGTTACGTGAAATTGTAAACATGTGGACATGGATTTTGAAAATTCTAGAGAGAATTTTAAAAGCTTCAAGAGAATTTCAACAATTTTGAGAGGGATTTGAAAAGTTTCAATGGGAATGGGAAGAATTGGGACAAAAATTGGAAAATTTTTAAGGGACTTTGAAAAAATTTCAACTGGAATTTTAGCCATTTTTTGACATGAAATTGTAAACATGTGGCCATGGATTTTGAAAATTCTAGAGAGAATTTTAAAAGCTTTAACAGAATTTCAACAATTTTGAGAGGGATTTGAAAAGTTTCAATGGGAATGGGAAGAATTGGGACAAAAATTGGAAAATTTTTAAGGGACTTTGAAAAAATTTCAACTGGAATTTTAGCAATTTTTTGACGTGAAATTGTAAACATGTGGACATGGATTTTGAAAATTCTAGAGAGAATTTTAAAAGCTTCAACAGAATTTCAACAATTTTGAGAGGGATTTGAAAAGTTTCAATGGGAATGGGAAGAATTGGGACAAAAATTGGAAAATTTTTAAGGGACTTTGAAAAAATTTCAAGTGGAATTTTAGCATTTTTTTACGTGAAATTGTAAACATGTGGACATGGATTTTGAAAATTCTAGAGAGAATTTTAAAAGCTTTAACAGAATTTCAACAATTTTGAGAGGGATTTGAAAAGTTTCAATGGGAATGGGAAGAATTGGGACAAAAATTGGAAAATTTTTAAGGGACTTTGAAAAAATTTCAACTGGAATTTTAGCAATTTTTTGACGTGAAATTGTAAACATGTGGACATGGATTTTGAAAATTCTAGAGAGAATTTTAAAAGCTTCAAGAGAATTTCAACAATTTTGAGAGGGATTTGAAAAGTTTCAATGGGAATGGGAAGAATTGGGACAAATATTGGAAAATTTTTAAGGGACTTTGAAAAAATTTCAACTGGAATTTTAGCTTTTTTTTTACGTGAAATTGTAAACATGTGGACATGGATTTTGAAAATTCTAGAGAGAATTTTAAAAGCTTCAACAGAATTTCAACAATTTTGAGAGGGATTTGAAAAGTTTCAATGGGAATGGGAAGAATTGGGACAAAAATTGGAAAATTTTTAAGGGACTTTGAAAAAATTTCAACTGGAATTTTAGACATTTTGTTACATGAAATTGTAAACATGTGGACATGGATTTTGAAAATTCTAGAGAGAATTTTAAAAGCTTCAACAGAATTTCAACAATTTTGAGAGGGATTTGAAAAGTTTCAATGGGAATGGGAAGAATTGGGACAAAAATTGGAAAATTTTTAAGGGACTTTGAAAAAATTTCAACTGGAATTTTAGCAATTTTTTGACGTGAAATTGTAAACATGTGGACATGGATTTTGAAAATTCTAGAGAGAATTTTAAAAGCTTCAAGAGAATTTCAACAATTTTGAGAGGGATTTGAAAAGTTTCAATGGGAATGGGAAGAATTGGGACAAAAATTGGAAAATTTTTAAGGGACTTTGAAAAAATTTCAAGTGGAATTTTAGCCATTTTTTGACGTGAAATTGTAAACATGTGGACATGGATTTTGAAAATTCTAGAGAGAATTTTAAAAGCTTCAACAGAATTTCAACAATTTTGAGAGGGATTTGAAAAGTTTCAATGGGAATGGGAAGAATTGGGACAAAAATTGGAAAACTTTTAAGGGACTTTGAAAAAATTTCAACTGGAATTTTAGCAATTTTTGACGTGAAATTGTAAACATGTGGCCATGGATTTTGAAAATTCTAGAGAGAATTTTAAAAGCTTTAACAGAATTTCAACAATTTTGAGAGGGATTTGAAAAGTTTCAATGGGAATGGGAAGAATTGGGACAAAAATTGGAAAATTTTTAAGGGACTTTGAAAAAATTTCAACTGGAATTTTAGCAATTTTTTGACGTGAAATTGTAAACATGTGGCCAGGGATTTTGAAAATTCTAGAGAGAATTTTAAAAGCTTCAACAGAATTTCAACAATTTTGAGAGGGATTTGAAAAGTTTCAATGGGAATGGGAAGAATTGGGACAAAAATTGGAAAATTTTTAAGGGACTTTGAAAAAATTTCAACTGGAATTTTAGCCATTTTGTTACGTGAAATTGTAAACATGTGGACATGGATTTTGAAAATTCTAGAGAGAATTTTAAAAGCTTCAACAGAATTTCAACAATTTTGAGAGGGATTTGAAAAGTTTCAATGGGAATGGGAAGAATTGGGACAAAAATTGGAAAATTTTTAAGGGACTTTGAAAAAATTTCAACTGGAATTTTAGCCATTTTTTGACGTGAAATTGTAAACATGTGGACATGGATTTTGAAAATTCTAGAGAGAATTTTAAAAGCTTCAAGAGAATTTCAACAATTTTGAGAGGGATTTGAAAAGTTTCAATGGGAATGGGAAGAATTGGGACAAAAATTGGAAAATTTTTAAGGGACTTTGAAAAAATTTCAAGTGGAATTTTAGCCATTTTTTGACGTGAAATTGTAAACATGTGGCCATGGATTTTGAAAATTCTAGAGAGAATTTTAAAAGCTTCAAGAGAATTTCAACAATTTTGAGAGGGATTTGAAAAGTTTCAATGGGAATGGGAAGAATTGGGACAAAAATTGGAAAATTTTTAAGGGACTTTGAAAAACTTTCAACTGGAATTTTAGCCATTTTGTTACGTGAAATTGTAAACATGTGGACATGGATTTTGAAAATTCTAGAGAGAATTTTAAAAGCTTCAAGAGAATTTCAACAATTTTGAGAGGGATTTGAAAAGTTTCAATGGGAATGGGAAGAATTGGGACAAAAATTGGAAAATTTTTAAGGGACTTTGAAAAAATTTCAACTGGAATTTTAGCCATTTTTTGACATGAAATTGTAAACATGTGGCCATGGATTTTGAAAATTCTAGAGAGAATTTTAAAAGCTTTAACAGAATTTCAACAATTTTGAGAGGGATTTGAAAAGTTTCAATGGGAATGGGAAGAATTGGGACAAAAATTGGAAAATTTTTAAGGGACTTTGAAAAAATTTCAACTGGAATTTTAGCAATTTTTTGACGTGAAATTGTAAACATGTGGCCATGGATTTTGAAAATTCTAGAGAGAATTTTAAAAGCTTCAAGAGAATTTCAACAATTTTGAGAGGGATTTGAAAAGTTTCAATGGGAATGGGAAGAATTGGGACAAAAATTGGAAAATTTTTAAGGGACTTTGAAAAAATTTCAACTGGAATTTTAGCATTTTTTTACGTGAAATTGTAAACATGTGGACATGGATTTTGAAAATTCTAGAGAGAATTTTAAAAGCTTTAACAGAATTTCAACAATTTTGAGAGGGATTTGAAAAGTTTCAATGGGAATGGGAAGAATTGGGACAAAAATTGGAAAATTTTTAAGGGACTTTGAAAAAATTTCAACTGGAATTTTAGCAATTTTTTGACGTGAAATTGTAAACATGTGGACATGGATTTTGAAAATTCTAGAGAGAATTTTAAAAGCTTCAAGAGAATTTCAACAATTTTGAGAGGGATTTGAAAAGTTTCAATGGGAATGGGAAGAATTGGGACAAATATTGGAAAATTTTTAAGGGACTTTGAAAAAATTTCAACTGGAATTTTAGCATTTTTTTTACGTGAAATTGTAAACATGTGGCCATGGATTTTGAAAATTCTAGAGAGAATTTTAAAAGCTTCAACAGAATTTCAACAATTTTGAGAGGGATTTGAAAAGTTTCAATGGGAATGGGAAGAATTGGGACAAAAATTGGAAAATTTTTAAGGGACTTTGAAAAAATTTCAACTGGAATTTTAGCCATTTTGTTACGTGAAATTGTAAACATGTGGACATGGATTTTGAAAATTCTAGAGAGAATTTTAAAAGCTTCAAGAGAATTTCAACAATTTTGAGAGGGATTTGAAAAGTTTCAATGGGAATGGGAAGAATTGGGACAAAAATTGGAAAATTTTTAAGGGACTTTGAAAAAATTTCAACTGGAATTTTAGCCATTTTTTGACGTGAAATTGTAAACATGTGGCCATGGATTTTGAAAATTCTAGAGAGAATTTTAAAAGCTTCAACAGAATTTCAACAATTTTGAGAGGGATTTGAAAAGTTTCAATGGGAATGGGAAGAATTGGGACAAAAATTGGAAAATTTTTAAGGGACTTTGAAAAAATTTCAACTGGAATTTTAGCAATTTTTTGACGTGAAATTGTAAACATGTGGCCATGGATTTTGAAAATTCTAGAGAGAATTTTAAAAGCTTCAAGAGAATTTCAACAATTTTGAGAGGGATTTGAAAAGTTTCAATGGGAATGGGAAGAATTGGGACAAAAATTGGAAAATTTTTAAGGGACTTTGAAAAAATTTCAACTGGAATTTTAGCAATTTTTTGACGTGAAATTGTAAACATGTGGACATGGATTTTGAAAATTCTAGAGAGAATTTTAAAAGCTTCAACAGAATTTCAACAATTTTGAGAGGGATTTGAAAAGTTTCAATGGGAATGGGAAGAATTGGGACAAAAATTGGAAAATTTTTAAGGGACTTTGAAAAAATTTCAACTGGAATTTTAGCCATTTTGTTACGTGAAATTGTAAACATGTGGACATGGATTTTGAAAATTCTAGAGAGAATTTTAAAAGCTTCAAGAGAATTTCAACAATTTTGAGAGGGATTTGAAAAGTTTCAATGGGAATGGGAAGAATTGGGACAAAAATTGGAAAATTTTTAAGGGACTTTGAAAAAATTTCAACTGGAATTTTAGCCATTTTTTGACGTGAAATTGTAAACATGTGGCCAGGGATTTTGAAAATTCTAGAGAGAATTTTAAAAGCTTCAAGAGAATTTCAAGAATTTTGAGAGGGATTTGAAAAGTTTCAATGGGAATGGGAAGAACTGGGACAAAAATTGGAAAATTTTTAAGGGACTTTGAAAAAATTTCAACTGGAATTTTAGCCATTTTGTTACGTGAAATTGTAAACATGTGGCCATGGATTTTGAAAATTCTAGAGAGAATTTTAAAAGCTTCAAGAGAATTTCAACAATTTTGAGAGGGATTTGAAAAGTTTCAATGGGAATGGGAAGAATTGGGACAAAAATTGGAAAATTTTTAAGGGACTTTGAAAAAATTTCAACTGGAATTTTAGCCATTTTTTGACATGAAATTGTAAACATGTGGCCATGGATTTTGAAAATTCTAGAGAGAATTTTAAAAGCTTTAACAGAATTTCAACAATTTTGAGAGGGATTTGAAAAGTTTCAATGGGAATGGGAAGAATTGGGACAAAAATTGGAAAATTTTTAAGGGACTTTGAAAAAATTTCAACTGGAATTTTAGCAATTTTTTGACGTGAAATTGTAAACATGTGGACATGGATTTTGAAAATTCTAGAGAGAATTTTAAAAGCTTCAACAGAATTTCAACAATTTTGAGAGGGATTTGAAAAGTTTCAATGGGAATGGGAAGAATTGGGACAAAAATTGGAAAATTTTTAAGGGACTTTGAAAAAATTTCAACTGGAATTTTAGCATTTTTTTACGTGAAATTGTAAACATGTGGACATGGATTTTGAAAATTCTAGAGAGAATTTTAAAAGCTTTAACAGAATTTCAACAATTTTGAGAGGGATTTGAAAAGTTTCAATGGGAATGGGAAGAATTGGGACAAAAATTGGAAAATTTTTAAGGGACTTTGAAAAAATTTCAACTGGAATTTTAGCAATTTTTTGACGTGAAATTGTAAACATGTGGCCATGGATTTTGAAAATTCTAGAGAGAATTTTAAAAGCTTCAAGAGAATTTCAACAATTTTGAGAGGGATTTGAAAAGTTTCAATGGGAATGGGAAGAATTGGGACAAATATTGGAAAATTTTTAAGGGACTTTGAAAAAATTTCAACTGGAATTTTAGCATTTTTTTTACGTGAAATTGTAAACATGTGGACATGGATTTTGAAAATTCTAGAGAGAATTTTAAAAGCTTCAACAGAATTTCAACAATTTTGAGAGGGATTTGAAAAGTTTCAATGGGAATGGGAAGAATTGGGACAAAAATTGGAAAATTTTTAAGGGACTTTGAAAAAATTTCAACTGGAATTTTAGCCATTTTTTGACGTGAAATTGTAAACATGTGGACATGGATTTTGAAAATTCTAGAGAGAATTTTAAAAGCTTCAAGAGAATTTCAACAATTTTGAGAGGGATTTGAAAAGTTTCAATGGGAATGGGAAGAATTGGGACAAAAATTGGAAAATTTTTAAGGGACTTTGAAAAAATTTCAACTGGAATTTTAGCCATTTTTTGACGTGAAATTGTAAACATGTGGACATGGATTTTGAAAATTCTAGAGAGAATTTTAAAAGCTTCAACAGAATTTCAACAATTTTGAGAGGGATTTGAAAAGTTTCAATGGGAATGGGAAGAATTGGGACAAAAATTGGAAAATTTTTAAGGGACTTTGAAAAAATTTCAACTGGAATTTTAGCATTTTTTGACGTGAAATTGTAAACATGTGGACATGGATTTTGAAAATTCTAGAGAGAATTTTAAAAGCTTTAACAGAATTTCAACAATTTTGAGAGGGATTTGAAAAGTTTCAATGGGAATGGGAAGAATTGGGACAAAAATTGGAAAATTTTTAAGGGACTTTGAAAAAATTTCAACTGGAATTTTAGCAATTTTTTGACGTGAAATTGTAAACATGTGGACATGGATTTTGAAAATTCTAGAGAGAATTTTAAAAGCTTCAAGAGAATTTCAACAATTTTGAGAGGGATTTGAAAAGTTTCAATGGGAATGGGAAGAATTGGGACAAATATTGGAAAATTTTTAAGGGACTTTGAAAAAATTTCAACTGGAATTTTAGCATTTTTTTTACGTGAAATTGTAAACATGTGGACATGGATTTTGAAAATTCTAGAGAGAATTTTAAAAGCTTCAAGAGAATTTCAACAATTTTGAGAGGGATTTGAAAAGTTTCAATGGGAATGGGAAGAATTGGGACAAAAATTGGAAAATTTTTAAGGGACTTTGAAAAAATTTCAACTGGAATTTTAGCCATTTTTTGACGTGAAATTGTAAACATGTGGCCATGGATTTTGAAAATTCTAGAGAGAATTTTAAAAGCTTCAAGAGAATTTCAACAATTTTGAGAGGGATTTGAAAAGTTTCAATGGGAATGGGAAGAATTGGGACAAAAATTGGAAAATTTTTAAGGGACTTTGAAAAAATTTCAACTGGAATTTTAGCCATTTTTTGACGTGAAATTGTAAACATGTGGACATGGATTTTGAAAATTCTAGAGAGAATTTTAAAAGCTTCAACAGAATTTCAACAATTTTGAGAGGGATTTGAAAAGTTTCAATGGGAATGGGAAGAATTGGGACAAAAATTGGAAAATTTTTAAGGGACTTTGAAAAAATTTCAACTGGAATTTTAGCCATTTTTTTACGTGAAATTGTAAACATGTGGACATGGATTTTGAAAATTCTAGAGAGAATTTTAAAAGCTTCAAGAGAATTTCAACAATTTTGAGAGGGATTTGAAAAGTTTCAATGGGAATGGGAAGAATTGGGACAAAAATTGGAAAATTTTTAAGGGACTTTGAAAAAATTTCAACTGGAATTTTAGCCATTTTTTGACGTGAAATTGTAAACATGTGGCCAGGGATTTTGAAAATTCTAGAGAGAATTTTAAAAGCTTCAAGAGAATTTCAACAATTTTGAGAGGGATTTGAAAAGTTTCAATGGGAATGGGAAGAATTGGGACAAAAATTGGAAAATTTTTAAGGGACTTTGAAAAAATTTCAACTGGAATTTTAGCCATTTTGTTACGTGAAATTGTAAACATGTGGACATGGATTTTGAAAATTCTAGAGAGAATTTTAAAAGCTTCAAGAGAATTTCAACAATTTTGAGAGGGATTTGAAAAGTTTCAATGGGAATGGGAAGAATTGGGACAAAAATTGGAAAATTTTTAAGGGACTTTGAAAAAATTTCAACTGGAATTTTAGCCATTTTTTGACATGAAATTGTAAACATGTGGCCATGCATTTTGAAAATTCTAGAGAGAATTTTAAAAGCTTTAACAGAATTTCAACAATTTTGAGAGGGATTTGAAAAGTTTCAATGGGAATGGGAAGAATTGGGACAAAAATTGGAAAATTTTTAAGGGACTTTGAAAAAATTTCAACTGGAATTTTAGCAATTTTTTGACGTGAAATTGTAAACATGTGGACATGGATTTTGAAAATTCTAGAGAGAATTTTAAAAGCTTCAACAGAATTTCAACAATTTTGAGAGGGATTTGAAAAGTTTCAATGGGAATGGGAAGAATTGGGACAAAAATTGGAAAATTTTTAAGGGACTTTGAAAAAATTTCAACTGGAATTTTAGCATTTTTTTACGTGAAATTGTAAACATGTGGACATGGATTTTGAAAATTCTAGAGAGAATTTTAAAAGCTTTAACAGAATTTCAACAATTTTGAGAGGGATTTGAAAAGTTTCAATGGGAATGGGAAGAATTGGGACAAAAATTGGAAAATTTTTAAGGGACTTTGAAAAAATTTCAACTGGAATTTTAGCAATTTTTTGACGTGAAATTGTAAACATGTGGACATGGATTTTGAAAATTCTAGAGAGAATTTTAAAAGCTTCAAGAGAATTTCAACAATTTTGAGAGGGATTTGAAAAGTTTCAATGGGAATGGGAAGAATTGGGACAAAAATTGGAAAATTTTTAAGGGACTTTGAAAAAATTTCAACTGGAATTTTAGCAATTTTTTGACGTGAAATTGTAAACATGTGGACATGGATTTTGAAAATTCTAGAGAGAATTTTAAAAGCTTCAACAGAATTTCAACAATTTTGAGAGGGATTTGAAAAGTTTCAATGGGAATGGGAAGAATTGGGACAAAAATTGGAAAATTTTTAAGGGACTTTGAAAAAATTTCAACTGGAATTTTAGCCATTTTTTGACGTGAAATTGTAAACATGTGGACATGGATTTTGAAAATTCTAGAGAGAATTTTAAAAGCTTCAACAGAATTTCAACAATTTTGAGAGGGATTTGAAAAGTTTCAATGGGAATGGGAAGAATTGGGACAAAAATTGGAAAATTTTTAAGGGACTTTGAAAAAATTTCAACTGGAATTTTAGCCATTTTTTGACGTGAAATTGTAAACATGTGGACATGGATTTTGAAAATTCTAGAGAGAATTTTAAAAGCTTCAACAGAATTTCAACAATTTTGAGAGGGATTTGAAAAGTTTCAATGGGAATGGGAAGAATTGGGACAAAAATTGGAAAATTTTTAAGGGACTTTGAAAAAATTTCAACTGGAATTTTAGCCATTTTTTGACGTGAAATTGTAAACATGTGGACATGGATTTTGAAAATTCTAGAGAGAATTTTAAAAGCTTCAAGAGAATTTCAACAATTTTGAGAGGGATTTGAAAAGTTTCAATGGGAATGGGAAGAATTGGGACAAAAATTGGAAAATTTTTAAGGGACTTTGAAAAAATTTCAACTGGAATTTTAGCCATTTTTTTACGTGAAATTGTAAACATGTGGACATGGATTTTGAAAATTCTAGAGACAATTTTAAAAGCTTCAAGAGAATTTCAACAATTTTGAGAGGGATTTGAAAAGTTTCAATGGGAATGGGAAGAATTGGGACAAAAATTGGAAAATTTTTAAGGGACTTTGAAAAAATTTCAACTGGAATTTTAGCCATTTTTTGACGTGAAATTGTAAACATGTGGACATGGATTTTGAAAATTCTAGAGAGAATTTTAAAAGCTTTAACAGAATTTCAACAATTTTGAGAGGGATTTGAAAAGTTTCAATGGGAATGGGAAGAATTGGGACAAAAATTGGAAAATTTTTAAGGGACTTTGAAAAAATTTCAACTGGAATTTTAGCCATTTTTTGACGTGAAATTGTAAACATGTGGCCATGGATTTTGAAAATTCTAGAGAGAATTTTAAAAGCTTCAACAGAATTTCAACAATTTTGAGAGGAGGGATTTGAAAAGTTTCAATGGGAATGGGAAGAATTGGGACAAAAATTGGAAAATTTTTAAGGGACTTTGAAAAAATTTCAACTGGAATTTTAGCATTTTTTTGACGTGAAATTGTAAACATGTGGACATGGATTTTGAAAATTCTAGAGAGAATTTTAAAAGCTTCAACAGAATTTCAACAATTTTGAGAGGGATTTGAAAAGTTTCAATGGGAATGGGAAGAATTGGGACAAAAATTGGAAAATTTTAAGGGACTTTGAAAAAATTTCAACTGGAATTTTAGCCATTTTGTTACGTGAAATTGTAAACATGTGGACATGGATTTTGAAAATTCTAGAGAGAATTTTAAAAGCTTCAACAGAATTTCAACAATTTTGAGAGGGATTTGAAAAGTTTCAATGGGAATGGGAAGAA
The DNA here is from genome assembly GCF_964273445.1 of Streptopelia decaocto. NCBI lineage: Eukaryota > Metazoa > Chordata > Aves > Columbiformes > Columbidae > Streptopelia > Streptopelia decaocto. The sequence continues at coordinate 23,468 of NW_028115360.1, read as the reverse complement.
TTGGGACAAAAATTGGAAAATTTTTAAGGGACTTTGAAAAAATTTCCACTGGAATTTTAGCCATTTTGTTACGTGAAATTGTAAACATGTGGACATGGATTTTGAAAATTCTAGAGAGAATTTTAAAAGCTTCAAGAGAATTTCAACAATTTTGAGAGGGATTTGAAAAGTTTCAATGGGAATGGGAAGAATTGGGACAAAAATTGGAAAATTTTTAAGGGACTTGGAAAAAATTTCAACTGGAATTTTAGCCATTTTTTGACGTGAAATTGTAAACATGTGGACATGGATTTTGAAAATTCTAGAGAGAATTTTAAATGCTTCAAGAGAATTTCAACAATTTTGAGAGGAATTTGAAAAGTTTCAATGGGAATGGGAAGAATTGGGACAAAAATTGGAAAATTTTTAAGGGACTTTGAAAAAATTTCAACTGGAATTTTAGCAATTTTTTGACGTGAAATTGTAAACATGTGGACATGGATTTTGAAAATTCTAGAGAGAATTTTAAAAGCTTCAACAGAATTTCAACAATTTTGAGAGGAATTTGAAAAGTTTCAATGGGAATGGGAAGAATTGGGACAAAAATTGGAAAATTTTTAAGGGACTTTGAAAAAATTTCAACTGGAATTTTAGCCATTTTGTTACGTGAAATTGTAAACATGTGGACATGGATTTTGAAAATTCTAGAGAGAATTTTAAAAGCTTCAACAGAATTTCAACAATTTTGAGAGGAATTTGAAAAGTTTCAATGGGAATGGGAAGAATTGGGACAAAAATTGGAAAATTTTTAAGGGACTTTGAAAAAATTTCAACTGGAATTTTAGCCATTTTGTTACGTGAAATTGTAAACATGTGGACATGGATTTTGAAAATTCTAGAGAGAATTTTAAAAGCTTCAAGAGAATTTCAACAATTTTGAGAGGAATTTGAAAAGTTTCAATGGGAATGGGAAGAATTGGGACAAAAATTGGAAAATTTTTAAGGGACTTTGAAAAAATTTCAACTGGAATTTTAGCAATTTTTTGACGTGAAATTGTAAACATGTGGACATGGATTTTGAAAATTCTAGAGAGAATTTTAAAAGCTTCAACAGAATTTCAACAATTTTGAGAGGAATTTGAAAAGTTTCAATGGGAATGGGAAGAATTGGGACAAAAATTGGAAAATTTTTAAGGGACTTTGAAAAAATTTCAACTGGAATTTTAGCATTTTTTTTACGTGAAATTGTAAACATGTGGACATGGATTTTGAAAATTCTAGAGAGAATTTTAAAAGCTTCAACAGAATTTCAACAATTTTGAGAGGGATTTGAAAAGTTTCAATGGGAATGGGAAGAATTGGGACAAAAATTGGAAAATTTTTAAGGGACTTTGAAAAAATTTCAACTGGAATTTTAGCATTTTTTTGACGTGAAATTGTAAACATGTGGACATGGATTTTGAAAATTCTAGAGAGAATTTTAAAAGCTTCAACAGAATTTCAACAATTTTGAGAGGGATTTGAAAAGTTTCAATGGGAATGGGAAGAATTGGGACAAAAATTGGAAAATTTTTAAGGGACTTTGAAAAATTTCAACTGGAATTTTAGCCATTTTTTGACGTGAAATTGTAAACATGTGGCCATGGATTTTGAAAATTCTAGAGAGAATTTTAAAAGCTTTAACAGAATTTCAACAATTTTGAGAGGGATTTGAAAAGTTTCAATGGGAATGGGAAGAATTGGGACAAAAATTGGAAAATTTTTAAGGGACTTTGAAAAAATTTCAACTGGAATTTTAGAAATTTTTTGACGTGAAATTGTAAACATGTGGACATGGATTTTGAAAATTCTAGAGAGAATTTTAAAAGCTTCAAGAGAATTTCAACAATTTTGAGAGGGATTTGAAAAGTTTCAATGGGAATGGGAAGAATTGGGACAAAAATTGGAAAATTTTTAAGGACTTTGAAAAAATTTCAACTGGAATTTTAGCAATTTTTTGACGTGAAATTGTAACATGTGGACATGGATTTTGAAAATTCTAGAGAGAATTTTAAAAGCTTCAACAGAATTTCAACAATTTTGAGAGGGATTTGAAAAGTTTCAATGGGAATGGGAAGAATTGGGACAAAAATTGGAAAATTTTTAAGGGACTTTGAAAAAATTTCAACTGGAATTTTAGCCATTTTTTTACGTGAAATTGTAAACATGTGGACATGGATTTTGAAAATTCTAGAGAGAATTTTAAAAGCTTCAAGAGAATTTCAACAATTTTGAGAGGGATTTGAAAAGTTTCAATGGGAATGGGAAGAATTGGGACAAAAATTGGAAAATTTTTAAGGGACTTTGAAAAAATTTCAACTGGAATTTTAGCATTTTTTTGACGTGAAATTGTAAACATGTGGACATGGATTTTGAAAATTCTAGAGAGAATTTTAAAAGCTTCAACAGAATTTCAACAATTTTGAGAGGGATTTGAAAAGTTTCAATGGGAATGGGAAGAATTGGGACAAAAATTGGAAAATTTTTAAGGGACTTTGAAAAAATTTCAACTGGAATTTTAGCCATTTTGTTACGTGAAATTGTAAACATGTGGACATGGATTTTGAAAATTCTAGAGAGAATTTTAAAAGCTTCAACAGAATTTCAACAATTTTGAGAGGGATTTGAAAAGTTTCAATGGGAATGGGAAGAATTGGGACAAAAATTGGAAAATTTTTAAGGGACTTTGAAAAAATTTCCACTGGAATTTTAGCCATTTTGTTACGTGAAATTGTAAACATGTGGACATGGATTTTGAAAATTCTAGAGAGAATTTTAAAAGCTTCAACAGAATTTCAACAATTTTGAGAGGGATTTGAAAAGTTTCAATGGGAATGGGAAGAATTGGGACAAAAATTGGAAAATTTTTAAGGGACTTGGAAAAAATTTCAACTGGAATTTTAGCCATTTTTTGACGTGAAATTGTAAACATGTGGACATGGATTTTGAAAATTCTAGAGAGAATTTTAAATGCTTCAAGAGAATTTCAACAATTTTGAGAGGAATTTGAAAAGTTTCAATGGGAATGGGAAGAATTGGGACAAAAATTGGAAAATTTTTAAGGGACTTTGAAAAAATTTCAACTGGAATTTTAGCAATTTTTTGACGTGAAATTGTAAACATGTGGACATGGATTTTGAAAATTCCTAGAGAGAATTTTAAAAGCTTCAAGAGAATTTCAACAATTTTGAGAGGGATTTGAAAAGTTTCAATGGGAATGGGAAGAATTGGGACAAATATTGGAAAATTTTTAAGGGACTTTGAAAAAATTTCAACTGGAATTTTAGCATTTTTTTTACGTGAAATTGTAAACATGTGGACATGGATTTTGAAAATTCTAGAGAGAATTTTAAAAGCTTCAACAGAATTTCAACAATTTTGAGAGGGATTTGAAAAGTTTCAATGGGAATGGGAAGAATTGGGACAAAAATTGGAAAATTTTTAAGGGACTTTGAAAAAATTTCAACTGGAATTTTAGCCATTTTGTTACGTGAAATTGTAAACATGTGGACATGGATTTTGAAAATTCTAGAGAGAATTTTAAAAGCTTCAAGAGAATTTCAACAATTTTGAGAGGGATTTGAAAAGTTTCAATGGGAATGGGAAGAATTGGGACAAAAATTGGAAAATTTTTAAGGGACTTTGAAAAAATTTCAACTGGAATTTTAGCAATTTTTTGACGTGAAATTGTAAACATGTGGACATGGATTTTGAAAATTCTAGAGAGAATTTTAAAAGCTTCAACAGAATTTCAACAATTTTGAGAGGGATTTAAAAAGTTTCAATGGGAATGGGAAGAATTGGGACAAAAATTGGAAAATTTTTAAGGGACTTTGAAAAAATTTCAACTGGAATTTTAGCCATTTTTTTACGTGAAATTGTAAACATGTGGACATGGATTTTGAAAATTCTAGAGAGAATTTTAAAAGCTTCAAGAGAATTTCAACAATTTTGAGAGGGATTTGAAAAGTTTCAATGGGAATGGGAAGAATTGGGACAAAAATTGGAAAATTTTTAAGGGACTTTGAAAAAATTTCAACTGGAATTTTAGCATTTTTTGACGTGAAATTGTAAACATGTGGACATGGATTTTGAAAATTCTAGAGAGAATTTTAAAAGCTTCAACAGAATTTCAACAATTTTGAGAGGGATTTGAAAAGTTTCAATGGGAATGGGAAGAATTGGGACAAAAATTGGAAAATTTTTAAGGGACTTTGAAAAAATTTCAACTGGAATTTTAGCCATTTTGTTACGTGAAATTGTAAACATGTGGACCATGGATTTTGAAAATTCTAGAGAGAATTTTAAAAGCTTCAACAGAATTTCAACAATTTTGAGAGGGATTTGAAAAGTTTCAATGGGAATGGGAAGAATTGGGACAAAAATTGGAAAATTTTTAAGGGACTTTGAAAAAATTTCCACTGGAATTTTAGCCATTTTGTTACGTGAAATTGTAAACATGTGGACATGGATTTTGAAAATTCTAGAGAGAATTTTAAAAGCTTCAACAGAATTTCAACAATTTTGAGAGGGATTTGAAAAGTTTCAATGGGAATGGGAAGAATTGGGACAAAAATTGGAAAATTTTTAAGGGACTTGGAAAAAATTTCAACTGGAATTTTAGCCATTTTTTGACGTGAAATTGTAAACATGTGGACATGGATTTTGAAAATTCTAGAGAGAATTTTAAATGCTTCAAGAGAATTTCAACAATTTTGAGAGGAATTTGAAAAGTTTCAATGGGAATGGGAAGAATTGGGACAAAAATTGGAAAATTTTTAAGGGACTTTGAAAAAATTTCAACTGGAATTTTAGCAATTTTTTGACGTGAAATTGTAAACATGTGGACATGGATTTTGAAAATTCTAGAGAGAATTTTAAAAGCTTCAAGAGAATTTCAACAATTTTGAGAGGGATTTGAAAAGTTTCAATGGGAATGGGAAGAATTGGGACAAATATTGGAAAATTTTTAAGGGACTTTGAAAAAATTTCAACTGGAATTTTTAGCATTTTTTTACGTGAAATTGTAAACATGTGGACATGGATTTTGAAAATTCTAGAGAGAATTTTAAAAGCTTCAACAGAATTTCAACAATTTTGAGAGGGATTTGAAAAGTTTCAATGGGAATGGGAAGAATTGGGACAAAAATTGGAAAATTTTTAAGGGACTTTGAAAAAATTTCAACTGGAATTTTAGCCATTTTGTTACGTGAAATTGTAAACATGTGGACATGGATTTTGAAAATTCTAGAGAGAATTTTAAAAGCTTCAAGAGAATTTCAACAATTTTGAGAGGGATTTGAAAAGTTTCAATGGGAATGGGAAGAACTGGGACAAAAATTGGAAAATTTTTAAGGGACTTTGAAAAAATTTCAACTGGAATTTTAGCCATTTTGTTACGTGAAATTGTAAACATGTGGACATGGATTTTGAAAATTCTAGAGAGAATTTTAAAAGCTTCAAGAGAATTTCAACAATTTTGAGAGGGATTTGAAAAGTTTCAATGGGAATGGGAAGAATTGGGACAAAAATTGGAAAATTTTTAAGGGACTTTGAAAAAATTTCAACTGGAATTTTAGCCATTTTTTGACATGAAATTGTAAACATGTGGCCATGGATTTTGAAAATTCTAGAGAGAATTTTAAAAGCTTTAACAGAATTTCAACAATTTTGAGAGGGATTTGAAAAGTTTCAATGGGAATGGGAAGAATTGGGACAAAAATTGGAAAATTTTTAAGGGACTTTGAAAAAATTTCAACTGGAATTTTAGCAATTTTTTGACGTGAAATTGTAAACATGTGGACATGGATTTTGAAAATTCTAGAGAGAATTTTAAAAGCTTCAACAGAATTTCAACAATTTTGAGAGGGATTTGAAAAGTTTCAATGGGAATGGGAAGAATTGGGACAAAAATTGGAAAATTTTTAAGGGACTTTGAAAAAATTTCAACTGGAATTTTAGCATTTTTTTACGTGAAATTGTAAACATGTGGACATGGATTTTGAAAATTCTAGAGAGAATTTTAAAAGCTTTAACAGAATTTCAACAATTTTGAGAGGGATTTGAAAAGTTTCAATGGGAATGGGAAGAATTGGGACAAAAATTGGAAAATTTTTAAGGGACTTTGAAAAAATTTCAACTGGAATTTTAGCAATTTTTTGACGTGAAATTGTAAACATGTGGACATGGATTTTGAAAATTCTAGAGAGAATTTTAAAAGCTTCAAGAGAATTTCAACAATTTTGAGAGGGATTTGAAAAGTTTCAATGGGAATGGGAAGAATTGGGACAAATATTGGAAAATTTTTAAGGGACTTTGAAAAAATTTCAACTGGAATTTTAGCATTTTTTTTACGTGAAATTGTAAACATGTGGACATGGATTTTGAAAATTCTAGAGAGAATTTTAAAAGCTTCAACAGAATTTCAACAATTTTGAGAGGGATTTGAAAAGTTTCAATGGGAATGGGAAGAATTGGGACAAAAATTGGAAAATTTTTAAGGGACTTTGAAAAAATTTCAACTGGAATTTTAGCCATTTTGTTACGTGAAATTGTAAACATGTGGACATGGATTTTGAAAATTCTAGAGAGAATTTTAAAAGCTTCAAGAGAATTTCAACAATTTTGAGAGGGATTTGAAAAGTTTCAATGGGAATGGGAAGAATTGGGACAAAAATTGGAAAATTTTTAAGGGACTTTGAAAAAATTTCAACTGGAATTTTAGCCATTTTTTGACGTGAAATTGTAAACATGTGGACATGGATTTTGAAAATTCTAGAGAGAATTTTAAAAGCTTCAACAGAATTTCAACAATTTTGAGAGGGATTTGAAAAGTTTCAATGGGAATGGGAAGAATTGGGACAAAAATTGGAAAATTTTTAAGGGACTTTGAAAAAATTTCAACTGGAATTTTAGCATTTTTTTACGTGAAATTGTAAACATGTGGACATGGATTTTGAAAATTCTAGAGAGAATTTTAAAAGCTTTAACAGAATTTCAACAATTTTGAGAGGGATTTGAAAAGTTTCAATGGGAATGGGAAGAATTGGGACAAAAATTGGAAAATTTTTAAGGGACTTTGAAAAAATTTCAACTGGAATTTTAGCAATTTTTTGACGTGAAATTGTAAACATGTGGACATGGATTTTGAAAATTCTAGAGAGAATTTTAAAAGCTTCAAGAGAATTTCAACAATTTTGAGAGGGATTTGAAAAGTTTCAATGGGAATGGGAAGAATTGGGACAAATATTGGAAAATTTTTAAGGGACTTTGAAAAAATTTCAACTGGAATTTTAGCATTTTTTTTTACGTGAAATTGTAAACATGTGGACATGGATTTTGAAAATTCTAGAGAGAATTTTAAAAGCTTCAACAGAATTTCAACAATTTTGAGAGGGATTTGAAAAGTTTCAATGGGAATGGGAAGAATTGGGACAAAAATTGGAAAATTTTTAAGGGACTTTGAAAAAATTTCAACTGGAATTTTAGCCATTTTGTTACGTGAAATTGTAAACATGTGGACATGGATTTTGAAAATTCTAGAGAGAATTTTAAAAGCTTCAAGAGAATTTCAACAATTTTGAGAGGGATTTGAAAAGTTTCAATGGGAATGGGAAGAATTGGGACAAAAATTGGAAAATTTTTAAGGGACTTTGAAAAAATTTCAACTGGAATTTTAGCCATTTTTTGACGTGAAATTGTAAACATGTGGCCATGGATTTTGAAAATTCTAGAGAGAATTTTAAAAGCTTTAACAGAATTTCAACAATTTTGAGAGGGATTTGAAAAGTTTCAATGGGAATGGGAAGAATTGGGACAAAAATTGGAAAATTTTTAAGGGACTTTGAAAAAATTTCAACTGGAATTTTAGAAATTTTTTGACGTGAAATTGTAAACATGTGGACATGGATTTTGAAAATTCTAGAGAGAATTTTAAAAGCTTCAAGAGAATTTCAACAATTTTGAGAGGGATTTGAAAAGTTTCAATGGGAATGGGAAGAATTGGGACAAAAATTGGAAAATTTTTAAGGGACTTTGAAAAAATTTCAACTGGAATTTTAGCAATTTTTTGACGTGAAATTGTAAACATGTGGACATGGATTTTGAAAATTCTAGAGAGAATTTTAAAAGCTTCAACAGAATTTCAACAATATTGAGAGGGATTTGAAAAGTTTCAATGGCAATGGGAAGAATTGGGACAAAAATTGGAAAATTTTTAAGGGACTTTGAAAAAATTTCAACTGGAATTTTAGCCATTTTTTGACGTGAAATTGTAAACATGTGGCCATGGATTTTGAAAATTCTAGAGAGAATTTTAAAAGCTTCAAGAGAATTTCAACAATTTTGAGAGGGATTTGAAAAGTTTCAATGGGAATGGGAAGAATTGGGACAAAAATTGGAAAATTTTTAAGGGACTTTGAAAAAATTTCAACTGGAATTTTAGCCATTTTTTGACGTGAAATTGTAAACATGTGGCCAGGGATTTTGAAAATTCTAGAGAGAATTTTAAAAGCTTCAAGAGAATTTCAACAATTTTGAGAGGGATTTGAAAAGTTTCAATGGGAATGGGAAGAACTGGGACAAAAATTGGAAAATTTTTAAGGGACTTTGAAAAAATTTCAACTGGAATTTTAGCCATTTTGTTACGTGAAATTGTAAACATGTGGACATGGATTTTGAAAATTCTAGAGAGAATTTTAAAAGCTTCAAGAGAATTTCAACAATTTTGAGAGGGATTTGAAAAGTTTCAATGGGAATGGGAAGAATTGGGACAAAAATTGGAAAATTTTTAAGGGACTTTGAAAAAATTTCAACTGGAATTTTAGCCATTTTTTGACATGAAATTGTAAACATGTGGCCATGGATTTTGAAAATTCTAGAGAGAATTTTAAAAGCTTTAACAGAATTTCAACAATTTGAGAGGGATTTGAAAAGTTTCAATGGGAATGGGAAGAATTGGGACAAAAATTGGAAAATTTTTAAGGGACTTTGAAAAAATTTCAACTGGAATTTTAGCAATTTTTTGACGTGAAATTGTAAACATGTGGACATGGATTTTGAAAATTCTAGAGAGAATTTTAAAAGCTTCAACAGAATTTCAACAATTTTGAGAGGGATTTGAAAAGTTTCAATGGGAATGGGAAGAATTGGGACAAAAATTGGAAAATTTTTAAGGGACTTTGAAAAAATTTCAAGTGGAATTTTAGCATTTTTTTACGTGAAATTGTAAACATGTGGACATGGATTTTGAAAATTCTAGAGAGAATTTTAAAAGCTTTAACAGAATTTCAACAATTTTGAGAGGGATTTGAAAAGTTTCAATGGGAATGGGAAGAATTGGGACAAAAATTGGAAAATTTTTAAGGGACTTTGAAAAAATTTCAACTGGAATTTTAGCATTTTTTTGACGTGAAATTGTAAACATGTGGACATGGATTTTGAAAATTCTAGAGAGAATTTTAAAAGCTTCAACAGAATTTCAACAATTTTGAGAGGGATTTGAAAAGTTTCAATGGGAATGGGAAGAATTGGGACAAAAATTGGAAAATTTTTAAGGGACTTTGAAAAAATTTCAACTGGAATTTTAGCATTTTTTTGACGTGAAATTGTAAACATGTGGACATGGATTTTGAAAATTCTAGAGAGAATTTTAAAAGCTTCAACAGAATTTCAACAATTTTGAGAGGGATTTGAAAAGTTTCAATGGGAATGGGAAGAATTGGGACAAAAATTGGAAAATTTTTAAGGGACTTTGAAAAAATTTCAACTGGAATTTTAGCCATTTTGTTACGTGAAATTGTAAACATGTGGACATGGATTTTGAAAATTCTAGAGAGAATTTTAAAAGCTTCAACAGAATTTCAACAATTTTGAGAGGAATTTGAAAAGTTTCAATGGGAATGGGAAGAATTGGGACAAAAATTGGAAAATTTTTAAGGGACTTTGAAAAAATTTCAACTGGAATTTTAGCCATTTTGTTACGTGAAATTGTAAACATGTGGACATGGATTTTGAAAATTCTAGAGAGAATTTTAAAAGCTTCAAGAGAATTTCAACAATTTTGAGAGGAATTTGAAAAGTTTCAATGGGAATGGGAAGAATTGGGACAAAAATTGGAAAATTTTTAAGGGACTTTGAAAAATTTCAACTGGAATTTTAGCATTTTTTTGACGTGAAATTGTAAACATGTGGACATGGATTTTGAAAATTCTAGAGAGAATTTTAAAAGCTTCAACAGAATTTCAACAATTTTGAGAGGGAGATTTGAAAAGTTTCAATGGGAATGGGAAGAATTGGGACAAAAATTGGAAAATTTTTAAGGGACTTTGAAAAAATTTCAACTGGAATTTTAGCCATTTTTTGACGTGAAATTGTAAACATGTGGCCATGGATTTTGAAAATTCTAGAGAGAATTTTAAAAGCTTTAACAGAATTTCAACAATTTTGAGAGGGATTTGAAAAGTTTCAATGGGAATGGGAAGAATTGGGACAAAAATTGGAAAATTTTTAAGGGACTTTGAAAAAATTTCAACTGGAATTTAGAAATTTTTTGACGTGAAATTGTAAACATGTGGACATGGATTTTGAAAATTCTAGAGAGAATTTTAAAAGCTTCAAGAGAATTTCAACAATTTTGAGAGGGATTTGAAAAGTTTCAATGGGAATGGGAAGAATTGGGACAAAAATTGGAAAATTTTTAAGGGACTTTGAAAAAATTTCAACTGGAATTTTAGCAATTTTTTGACGTGAAATTGTAAACATGTGGACATGGATTTTGAAAATTCTAGAGAGAATTTTAAAAGCTTCAACAGAATTTCAACAATTTTGAGAGGGATTTGAAAAGTTTCAATGGGAATGGGAAGAATTGGGACAAAAATTGGAAAATTTTTAAGGGACTTTGAAAAAATTTCAACTGGAATTTTAGCCATTTTTTGACGTGAAATTGTAAACATGTGGACATGGATTTTGAAAATTCTAGAGAGAATTTTAAAAGCTTCAAGAGAATTTCAACAATTTTGAGAGGGATTTGAAAAGTTTCAATGGGAATGGGAAGAATTGGGACAAAAATTGGAAAATTTTTAAGGGACTTTGAAAAAATTTCAACTGGAATTTTAGCCATTTTTTGACGTGAAATTGTAAACATGTGGCCAGGGATTTTGAAAATTCTAGAGAGAATTTTAAAAGCTTCAAGAGAATTTCAACAATTTTGAGAGGGATTTGAAAAGTTTCAATGGGAATGGGAAGAATTGGGACAAAAATTGGAAAATTTTTAAGGGACTTTGAAAAAATTTCAACTGGAATTTTAGCCATTTTGTTACGTGAAATTGTAAACATGTGGACATGGATTTTGAAAATTCTAGAGAGAATTTTAAAAGCTTCAAGAGAATTTCAACAATTTTGAGAGGGATTTGAAAAGTTTCAATGGGAATGGGAAGAATTGGGACAAAAATTGGAAAATTTTTAAGGGACTTTGAAAAAATTTCAACTGGAATTTTAGCCATTTTTTGACATGAAATTGTAAACATGTGGCCATGGATTTTGAAAATTCTAGAGAGAATTTTAAAAGCTTTAACAGAATTTCAACAATTTTGAGAGGGATTTGAAAAGTTTCAATGGGAATGGGAAGAATTGGGACAAAAATTGGAAAATTTTTAAGGGACTTTGAAAAAATTTCAACTGGAATTTTAGCCATTTTTTTACGTGAAATTGTAAACATGTGGCCATGGATTTTGAAAATTCTAGAGAGAATTTTAAAAGCTTCAACAGAATTTCAACAATTTTGAGAGGGATTTGAAAAGTTTCAATGGGAATGGGAAGAATTGGGACAAAAATTGGAAAATTTTTAAGGGACTTTGAAAAAATTTCAACTGGAATTTTAGCATTTTTTTACGTGAAATTGTAAACATGTGGACATGGATTTTGAAAATTCTAGAGAGAATTTTAAAAGCTTTAACAGAATTTCAACAATTTTGAGAGGGATTTGAAAAGTTTCAATGGGAATGGGAAGAATTGGGACAAAAATTGGAAAATTTTTAAGGGACTTTGAAAAAATTTCAACTGGAATTTTAGCAATTTTTTGACGTGAAATTGTAAACATGTGGACATGGATTTTGAAAATTCTAGAGAGAATTTTAAAAGCTTCAAGAGAATTTCAACAATTTTGAGAGGGATTTGAAAAGTTTCAATGGGAATGGGAAGAATTGGGACAAATATTGGAAAATTTTTAAGGGACTTTGAAAAAATTTCAACTGGAATTTTAGCATTTTTTTTACGTGAAATTGTAAACATGTGGACATGGATTTTGAAAATTCTAGAGAGAATTTTAAAAGCTTCAACAGAATTTCAACAATTTTGAGAGGGATTTGAAAAGTTTCAATGGGAATGGGAAGAATTGGGACAAAAATTGGAAAATTTTTAAGGGACTTTGAAAAAATTTCAACTGGAATTTTAGCCATTTTGTTACGTGAAATTGTAAACATGTGGACATGGATTTTGAAAATTCTAGAGAGAATTTTAAAAGCTTCAAGAGAATTTCAACAATTTTGAGAGGGATTTGAAAAGTTTCAATGGGAATGGGAAGAATTGGGACAAAAATTGGAAAATTTTTAAGGGACTTTGAAAAAATTTCAACTGGAATTTTAGCCATTTTTTGACGTGAAATTGTAAACATGTGGCCATGGATTTTGAAAATTCTAGAGAGAATTTTAAAAGCTTCAACAGAATTTCAACAATTTTGAGAGGGATTTGAAAAGTTTCAATGGGAATGGGAAGAATTGGGACAAAAATTGGAAAATTTTTAAGGGACTTTGAAAAAATTTCAACTGGAATTTTAGAAATTTTTTGACGTGAAATTGTAAACATGTGGACATGGATTTTGAAAATTCTAGAGAGAATTTTAAAAGCTTCAAGAGAATTTCAACAATTTTGAGAGGGATTTGAAAAGTTTCAATGGGAATGGGAAGAATTGGGACAAAAATTGGAAAATTTTTAAGGGACTTTGAAAAAATTTCAACTGGAATTTTAGCAATTTTTTGACGTGAAATTGTAAACATGTGGACATGGATTTTGAAAATTCTAGAGAGAATTTTAAAAGCTTCAACAGAATTTCAACAATTTTGAGAGGGATTTGAAAAGTTTCAATGGGAATGGGAAGAATTGGGACAAAAATTGGAAAATTTTTAAGGGACTTTGAAAAAATTTCAACTGGAATTTTAGCCATTTTGTTACGTGAAATTGTAAACATGTGGACATGGATTTTGAAAATTCTAGAGAGAATTTTAAAAGCTTCAAGAGAATTTCAACAATTTTGAGAGGGATTTGAAAAGTTTCAATGGGAATGGGAAGAATTGGGACAAAAATTGGAAAATTTTTAAGGGACTTTGAAAAAATTTCAACTGGAATTTTAGCCATTTTTTGACGTGAAATTGTAAACATGTGGCCAGGGATTTTGAAAATTCTAGAGAGAATTTTAAAAGCTTCAAGAGAATTTCAACAATTTTGAGAGGGATTTGAAAAGTTTCAATGGGAATGGGAAGAACTGGGACAAAAATTGGAAAATTTTTAAGGGACTTTGAAAAAATTTCAACTGGAATTTTAGCCATTTTGTTACGTGAAATTGTAAACATGTGGACATGGATTTTGAAAATTCTAGAGAGAATTTTAAAAGCTTCAAGAGAATTTCAACAATTTTGAGAGGGATTTGAAAAGTTTCAATGGGGAATGGGAAGAATTGGGACAAAAATTGGAAAATTTTTAAGGGACTTTGAAAAAATTTCAACTGGAATTTTAGCCATTTTTTGACATGAAATTGTAAACATGTGGCCATGGATTTTGAAAATTCTAGAGAGAATTTTAAAAGCTTTAACAGAATTTCAACAATTTTGAGAGGGATTTGAAAAGTTTCAATGGGAATGGGAAGAATTGGGACAAAAATTGGAAAATTTTTAAGGGACTTTGAAAAAATTTCAACTGGAATTTTAGCAATTTTTTGACGTGAAATTGTAAACATGTGGACATGGATTTTGAAAATTCTAGAGAGAATTTTAAAAGCTTCAACAGAATTTCAACAATTTTGAGAGGGATTTGAAAAGTTTCAATGGGAATGGGAAGAATTGGGACAAAAATTGGAAAATTTTTAAGGGACTTTGAAAAAATTTCAACTGGAATTTTAGCATTTTTTTACGTGAAATTGTAAACATGTGGACATGGATTTTGAAAATTCTAGAGAGAATTTTAAAAGCTTTAACAGAATTTCAACAATTTTGAGAGGGATTTGAAAAGTTTCAATGGGAATGGGAAGAATTGGGACAAAAATTGGAAAATTTTTAAGGGACTTTGAAAAAATTTCAACTGGAATTTTAGCAATTTTTTGACGTGAAATTGTAAACATGTGGACATGGATTTTGAAAATTCTAGAGAGAATTTTAAAAGCTTCAAGAGAATTTCAACAATTTTGAGAGGGATTTGAAAAGTTTCAATGGGAATGGGAAGAATTGGGACAAATATTGGAAAATTTTTAAGGGACTTTGAAAAAATTTCAACTGGAATTTTAGCATTTTTTTTACGTGAAATTGTAAACATGTGGACATGGATTTTGAAAATTCTAGAGAGAATTTTAAAAGCTTCAACAGAATTTCAACAATTTTGAGAGGGATTTGAAAAGTTTCAATGGGAATGGGAAGAATTGGGACAAAAATTGGAAAATTTTTAAGGGACTTTGAAAAAATTTCAACTGGAATTTTAGCCATTTTGTTACGTGAAATTGTAAACATGTGGACATGGATTTTGAAAATTCTAGAGAGAATTTTAAAAGCTTCAAGAGAATTTCAACAATTTTGAGAGGGATTTGAAAAGTTTCAATGGGAATGGGAAGAATTGGGACAAAAATTGGAAAATTTTTAAGGGACTTTGAAAAATTTCAACTGGAATTTTAGCCATTTTTTGACGTGAAATTGTAAACATGTGGACATGGATTTTGAAAATTCTAGAGAGAATTTTAAAAGCTTCAACAGAATTTCAACAATTTTGAGAGGGATTTGAAAAGTTTCAATGGGAATGGGAAGAATTGGGACAAAAATTGGAAAATTTTTAAGGGACTTTGAAAAAATTTCAACTGGAATTTTAGCATTTTTTTACGTGAAATTGTAAACATGTGGACATGGATTTTGAAAATTCTAGAGAGAATTTTAAAAGCTTTAACAGAATTTCAACAATTTTGAGAGGGATTTGAAAAGTTTCAATGGGAATGGGAAGAATTGGGACAAAAATTGGAAAATTTTTAAGGGACTTTGAAAAAATTTCAACTGGAATTTTAGCAATTTTTTGACGTGAAATTGTAAACATGTGGACATGGATTTTGAAAATTCTAGAGAGAATTTTAAAAGCTTCAACAGAATTTCAACAATTTTGAGAGGGATTTGAAAAGTTTCAATGGGAATGGGAAGAATTGGGACAAATATTGGAAAATTTTTAAGGGACTTTGAAAAAATTTCAACTGGAATTTTAGCATTTTTTTTACGTGAAATTGTAAACATGTGGACATGGATTTTGAAAATTCTAGAGAGAATTTTAAAAGCTTCAACAGAATTTCAACAATTTTGAGAGGGATTTGAAAAGTTTCAATGGGAATGGGAAGAATTGGGACAAAAATTGGAAAATTTTTAAGGGACTTTGAAAAAATTTCAACTGGAATTTTAGCCATTTTGTTACGTGAAATTGTAAACATGTGGACATGGATTTTGAAAATTCTAGAGAGAATTTTAAAAGCTTCAAGAGAATTTCAACAATTTTGAGAGGGATTTGAAAAGTTTCAATGGGAATGGGAAGAATTGGGACAAAAATTGGAAAATTTTTAAGGGACTTTGAAAAAATTTCAACTGGAATTTTAGCCATTTTTTGACGTGAAATTGTAAACATGTGGCCATGGATTTTGAAAATTCTAGAGAGAATTTTAAAAGCTTTAACAGAATTTCAACAATTTTGAGAGGGATTTGAAAAGTTTCAATGGGAATGGGAAGAATTGGGACAAAAATTGGAAAATTTTTAAGGGACTTTGAAAAAATTTCAACTGGAATTTTAGAAATTTTTTGACGTGAAATTGTAAACATGTGGACATGGATTTTGAAAATTCTAGAGAGAATTTTAAAAGCTTCAAGAGAATTTCAACAATTTTGAGAGGGATTTGAAAAGTTTCAATGGGAATGGGAAGAATTGGGACAAAAATTGGAAAATTTTTAAGGGACTTTGAAAAAATTTCAACTGGAATTTTAGCCATTTTTTGACGTGAAATTGTAAACATGTGGCCAGGGATTTTGAAAATTCTAGAGAGAATTTTAAAAGCTTCAAGAGAATTTCAACAATTTTGAGAGGGATTTGAAAAGTTTCAATGGGAATGGGAAGAATTGGGACAAAAATTGGAAAATTTTTAAGGGACTTTGAAAAAATTTCAACTGGAATTTTAGCCATTTTGTTACGTGAAATTGTAAACATGTGGACATGGATTTTGAAAATTCTAGAGAGAATTTTAAAAGCTTCAAGAGAATTTCAACAATTTTGAGAGGGATTTGAAAAGTTTCAATGGGAATGGGAAGAATTGGGACAAAAATTGGAAAATTTTTAAGGGACTTTGAAAAAATTTCAACTGGAATTTTAGCCATTTTTTGACATGAAATTGTAAACATGTGGCCATGCATTTTGAAAATTCTAGAGAGAATTTTAAAAGCTTTAACAGAATTTCAACAATTTTGAGAGGGATTTGAAAAGTTTCAATGGGAATGGGAAGAATTGGGACAAAAATTGGAAAATTTTTAAGGGACTTTGAAAAAATTTCAACTGGAATTTTAGCAATTTTTTGACGTGAAATTGTAAACATGTGGACATGGATTTTGAAAATTCTAGAGAGAATTTTAAAAGCTTCAACAGAATTTCAACAATTTTGAGAGGGATTTGAAAAGTTTCAATGGGAATGGGAAGAATTGGGACAAAAATTGGAAAATTTTTAAGGGACTTTGAAAAAATTTCAACTGGAATTTTAGCATTTTTTTACGTGAAATTGTAAACATGTGGACATGGATTTTGAAAATTCTAGAGAGAATTTTAAAAGCTTTAACAGAATTTCAACAATTTTGAGAGGGATTTGAAAAGTTTCAATGGGAATGGGAAGAATTGGGACAAAAATTGGAAAATTTTTAAGGGACTTTGAAAAAATTTCAACTGGAATTTTAGCAATTTTTTGACGTGAAATTGTAAACATGTGGACATGGATTTTGAAAATTCTAGAGAGAATTTTAAAAGCTTCAAGAGAATTTCAACAATTTTGAGAGGGATTTGAAAAGTTTCAATGGGAATGGGAAGAATTGGGACAAAAATTGGAAAATTTTTAAGGGACTTTGAAAAAATTTCAACTGGAATTTTAGCAATTTTTTGACGTGAAATTGTAAACATGTGGACATGGATTTTGAAAATTCTAGAGAGAATTTTAAAAGCTTCAACAGAATTTCAACAATTTTGAGAGGGATTTGAAAAGTTTCAATGGGAATGGGAAGAATTGGGACAAAAATTGGAAAATTTTTAAGGGACTTTGAAAAAATTTCAACTGGAATTTTAGCCATTTTTTTACGTGAAATTGTAAACATGTGGACATGGATTTTGAAAATTCTAGAGAGAATTTTAAAAGCTTCAAGAGAATTTCAACAATTTTGAGAGGGATTTGAAAAGTTTCAATGGGAATGGGAAGAATTGGGACAAAAATTGGAAAATTTTTAAGGGACTTTGAAAAAATTTCAACTGGAATTTTAGCCATTTTTTGACGTGAAATTGTAAACATGTGGCCAGGGATTTTGAAAATTCTAGAGAGAATTTTAAAAGCTTCAAGAGAATTTCAACAATTTTGAGAGGGATTTGAAAAGTTTCAATGGGAATGGGAAGAATTGGGACAAAAATTGGAAAATTTTTAAGGGACTTTGAAAAAATTTCAACTGGAATTTTAGCCATTTTGTTACGTGAAATTGTAAACATGTGGACATGGATTTTGAAAATTCTAGAGAGAATTTTAAAAGCTTCAAGAGAATTTCAACAATTTTGAGAGGGATTTGAAAAGTTTCAATGGGAATGGGAAGAATTGGGACAAAAATTGGAAAATTTTTAAGGGACTTTGAAAAAATTTCAACTGGAATTTTAGCCATTTTTTGACATGAAATTGTAAACATGTGGCCATGGATTTTGAAAATTCTAGAGAGAATTTTAAAAGCTTTAACAGAATTTCAACAATTTTGAGAGGGATTTGAAAAGTTTCAATGGGAATGGGAAGAATTGGGACAAAAATTGGAAAATTTTTAAGGGACTTTGAAAAAATTTCAACTGGAATTTTAGCAATTTTTTGACGTGAAATTGTAAACATGTGGACATGGATTTTGAAAATTCTAGAGAGAATTTTAAAAGCTTCAACAGAATTTCAACAATTTTGAGAGGGATTTGAAAAGTTTCAATGGGAATGGGAAGAATTGGGACAAAAATTGGAAAATTTTTAAGGGACTTTGAAAAAATTTCAACTGGAATTTTAGCATTTTTTGACGTGAAATTGTAAACATGTGGACATGGATTTTGAAAATTCTAGAGAGAATTTTAAAAGCTTTAACAGAATTTCAACAATTTTGAGAGGGATTTGAAAAGTTTCAATGGGAATGGGAAGAATTGGGACAAAAATTGGAAAATTTTTAAGGGACTTTGAAAAAATTTCAACTGGAATTTTAGCAATTTTTTGACGTGAAATTGTAAACATGTGGACATGGATTTTGAAAATTCTAGAGAGAATTTTAAAAGCTTCAAGAGAATTTCAACAATTTTGAGAGGGATTTGAAAAGTTTCAATGGGAATGGGAAGAATTGGGACAAATATTGGAAAATTTTTAAGGGACTTTGAAAAAATTTCAACTGGAATTTTAGCATTTTTTTAACGTGAAATTGTAAACATGTGGACATGGATTTTGAAAATTCTAGAGAGAATTTTAAAAGCTTCAACAGAATTTCAACAATTTTGAGAGGGATTTGAAAAGTTTCAATGGGAATGGGAAGAATTGGGACAAAAATTGGAAAATTTTTAAGGGACTTTGAAAAAATTTCAACTGGAATTTTAGCCATTTTGTTACGTGAAATTGTAAACATGTGGACATGGATTTTGAAAATTCTAGAGAGAATTTTAAAAGCTTCAAGAGAATTTCAACAATTTTGAGAGGGATTTGAAAAGTTTCAATGGGAATGGGAAGAATTGGGACAAAAATTGGAAAATTTTTAAGGGACTTTGAAAAAATTTCAACTGGAATTTTAGCCATTTTTTGACGTGAAATTGTAAACATGTGGCCATGGATTTTGAAAATTCTAGAGAGAATTTTAAAAGCTTTAACAGAATTTCAACAATTTTGAGAGGGATTTGAAAAGTTTCAATGGGAATGGGAAGAATTGGGACAAAAATTGGAAAATTTTTAAGGGACTTTGAAAAAATTTCAACTGGAATTTTAGCAATTTTTTGACGTGAAATTGTAAACATGTGGACATGGATTTTGAAAATTCTAGAGAGAATTTTAAAAGCTTCAACAGAATTTCAACAATTTTGAGAGGGATTTGAAAAGTTTCAATGGGAATGGGAAGAATTGGGACAAAAATTGGAAAATTTTTAAGGGACTTTGAAAAAATTTCAACTGGAATTTTAGCCATTTTTTTACGTGAAATTGTAAACATGTGGACATGGATTTTGAAAATTCTAGAGAGAATTTTAAAAGCTTCAACAGAATTTCAACAATTTTGAGAGGGATTTGAAAAGTTTCAATGGGAATGGGAAGAATTGGGACAAAAATTGGAAAATTTTTAAGGGACTTTGAAAAAATTTCAACTGGAATTTTAGCCATTTTTTGACGTGAAATTGTAAACATGTGGCCAGGGATTTTGAAAATTCTAGAGAGAATTTTAAAAGCTTCAAGAGAATTTCAACAATTTTGAGAGGGATTTGAAAAGTTTCAATGGGAATGGGAAGAATTGGGACAAAAATTGGAAAATTTTTAAGGGACTTTGAAAAAATTTCAACTGGAATTTTAGCCATTTTGTTACGTGAAATTGTAAACATGTGGACATGGATTTTGAAAATTCTAGAGAGAATTTTAAAAGCTTCAAGAGAATTTCAACAATTTTGAGAGGGATTTGAAAAGTTTCAATGGGAATGGGAAGAATTGGGACAAAAATTGGAAAATTTTTAAGGGACTTTGAAAAAATTTCAACTGGAATTTTAGCCATTTTTTGACATGAAATTGTAAACATGTGGCCATGCATTTTGAAAATTCTAGAGAGAATTTTAAAAGCTTTAACAGAATTTCAACAATTTTGAGAGGGATTTGAAAAGTTTCAATGGGAATGGGAAGAATTGGGACAAAAATTGGAAAATTTTTAAGGGACTTTGAAAAAATTTCAACTGGAATTTTAGCAATTTTTTGACGTGAAATTGTAAACATGTGGACATGGATTTTGAAAATTCTAGAGAGAATTTTAAAAGCTTCAACAGAATTTCAACAATTTTGAGAGGGATTTGAAAAGTTTCAATGGGAATGGGAAGAATTGGGACAAAAATTGGAAAATTTTTAAGGGACTTTGAAAAAATTTCAACTGGAATTTTAGCATTTTTTTACGTGAAATTGTAAACATGTGGACATGGATTTTGAAAATTCTAGAGAGAATTTTAAAAGCTTTAACAGAATTTCAACAATTTTGAGAGGGATTTGAAAAGTTTCAATGGGAATGGGAAGAATTGGGACAAAAATTGGAAAATTTTTAAGGGACTTTGAAAAAATTTCAACTGGAATTTTAGCAATTTTTTGACGTGAAATTGTAAACATGTGGACATGGATTTTGAAAATTCTAGAGAGAATTTTAAAAGCTTCAAGAGAATTTCAACAATTTTGAGAGGGATTTGAAAAGTTTCAATGGGAATGGGAAGAATTGGGACAAATATTGGAAAATTTTTAAGGGACTTTGAAAAAATTTCAACTGGAATTTTAGCATTTTTTTTACGTGAAATTGTAAACATGTGGACATGGATTTTGAAAATTCTAGAGAGAATTTTAAAAGCTTCAACAGAATTTCAACAATTTTGAGAGGGATTTGAAAAGTTTCAATGGGAATGGGAAGAATTGGGACAAAAATTGGAAAATTTTTAAGGGACTTTGAAAAAATTTCAACTGGAATTTTAGACATTTTGTTACATGAAATTGTAAACATGTGGACATGGATTTTGAAAATTCTAGAGAGAATTTTAAAAGCTTCAACAGAATTTCAACAATTTTGAGAGGGATTTGAAAAGTTTCAATGGGAATGGGAAGAATTGGGACAAAAATTGGAAAATTTTTAAGGGACTTTGAAAAAATTTCAACTGGAATTTTAGCCATTTTTTGACGTGAAATTGTAAACATGTGGACATGGATTTTGAAAATTCTAGAGAGAATTTTAAAAGCTTCAAGAGAATTTCAACAATTTTGAGAGGGATTTGAAAAGTTTCAATGGGAATGGGAAGAATTGGGACAAAAATTGGAAAATTTTTAAGGGACTTTGAAAAAATTTCAACTGGAATTTTAGCCATTTTTTGACGTGAAATTGTAAACATGTGGACATGGATTTTGAAAATTCTAGAGAGAATTTTAAAAGCTTCAACAGAATTTCAACAATTTTGAGAGGGATTTGAAAAGTTTCAATGGGAATGGGAAGAATTGGGACAAAAATTGGAAAACTTTTAAGGGACTTTGAAAAAATTTCAACTGGAATTTTAGCAATTTTTGACGTGAAATTGTAAACATGTGGCCATGGATTTTGAAAATTCTAGAGAGAATTTTAAAAGCTTTAACAGAATTTCAACAATTTTGAGAGGGATTTGAAAAGTTTCAATGGGAATGGGAAGAATTGGGACAAAAATTGGAAAATTTTTAAGGGACTTTGAAAAAATTTCAACTGGAATTTTAGCAATTTTTTGACGTGAAATTGTAAACATGTGGCCAGGGATTTTGAAAATTCTAGAGAGAATTTTAAAAGCTTCAACAGAATTTCAACAATTTTGAGAGGGATTTGAAAAGTTTCAATGGGAATGGGAAGAATTGGGACAAAAATTGGAAAATTTTTAAGGGACTTTGAAAAAATTTCAACTGGAATTTTAGCCATTTTGTTACGTGAAATTGTAAACATGTGGACATGGATTTTGAAAATTCTAGAGAGAATTTTAAAAGCTTCAACAGAATTTCAACAATTTTGAGAGGGATTTGAAAAGTTTCAATGGGAATGGGAAGAATTGGGACAAAAATTGGAAAATTTTTAAGGGACTTTGAAAAAATTTCAACTGGAATTTTAGCCATTTTTTGACGTGAAATTGTAAACATGTGGCCATGGATTTTGAAAATTCTAGAGAGAATTTTAAAAGCTTCAACAGAATTTCAACAATTTTGAGAGGGATTTGAAAAGTTTCAATGGGAATGGGAAGAATTGGGACAAAAATTGGAAAATTTTTAAGGGACTTTGAAAAAATTTCAAGTGGAATTTTAGCCATTTTTTGACGTGAAATTGTAAACATGTGGCCATGGATTTTGAAAATTCTAGAGAGAATTTTAAAAGCTTCAACAGAATTTCAACAATTTTGAGAGGGATTTGAAAAGTTTCAATGGGAATGGGAAGAATTGGGACAAAAATTGGAAAATTTTTAAGGGACTTTGAAAAAATTTCAACTGGAATTTTAGCATTTTTTTTACGTGAAATTGTAAACATGTGGACATGGATTTTGAAAATTCTAGAGAGAATTTTAAAAGCTTCAACAGAATTTCAACAATTTTGAGAGGGATTTGAAAAGTTTCAATGGGAATGGGAAGAATTGGGACAAAAATTGGAAAATTTTTAAGGGACTTTGAAAAAATTTCAACTGGAATTTTAGCCATTTTGTTACGTGAAATTGTAAACATGTGGACATGGATTTTGAAAATTCTAGAGAGAATTTTAAAAGCTTCAAGAGAATTTCAACAATTTTGAGAGGGATTTGAAAAGTTTCAATGGGAATGGGAAGAATTGGGACAAAAATTGGAAAATTTTTAAGGGACTTTGAAAAAATTTCAACTGGAATTTTAGCCATTTTTTGACGTGAAATTGTAAACATGTGGCCATGGATTTTGAAAATTCTAGAGAGAATTTTAAAAGCTTTAACAGAATTTCAACAATTTTGAGAGGGATTTGAAAAGTTTCAATGGGAATGGGAAGAATTGGGACAAAAATTGGAAAATTTTTTAAGGGACTTGGAAAAAATTTCAACTGGAATTTTAGCAATTTTTTGACGTGAAATTGTAAACATGTGGACATGGATTTTGAAAATTCTAGAGACAATTTTAAAAGCTTCAAGAGAATTTCAACAATTTTGAGAGGGATTTGAAAAGTTTCAAT
>NW_028115361.1:0-3000 GCF_964273445.1 Streptopelia decaocto | reverse complement strand
GGGGAAGGGGGAGGGGTTTAAAGAACCCGGAAGAGGAGCCGGAGGACCCGGATGAGCCGCTATAAGAATGGGGGGGACGACCCTATAAAGACCGGAAGTGCCCCTATAGGAACCGGAAGGGCCCCTATAGGAATGGGAAAAGCCCCTGTAGGAGCTGGGGGACCCCAAAGGACCCGGATGAGCCCCTATAGAAATGGGGGGGGGCCCTATAGAACCCATAAGAGTCCCCTATAGGAACTCAGGGGGCCCTATAGGAACTGGGGGGACCCTATAGGACCCAGATGAGCCCCTATAGATATGGGGGGGGGGTCCCTATAGAACCCACAAGAGTCCCCTATAGGAACTTGGGGGGCCCTATAGGACCCACAAGAGCCCCTATAGAAATGGGGGGGAACCCCATAGAGACCAGATGAGCCCCTATAGAAATTGGACGGGCCCCTATAGGAACTGAGGGGACCCTATAGAGACTGGAAGAGCCCCCTATAGGAATTGGATGGGCCCCTATAGGAACCGGGGGGGACCTATAGAGCCTGGAACGGCTCCTATAGAAATGGGGGGGATCCCTATAGAACCCACAAGAGCCCCCTATAGGAACTCAGGGGGCTATAGAGGACCCAGATGAGCCCCTATGGAGACTGGAAGAGCCCCTATAGAGACCAGAAGGGCCCCTATAGGAACTGGATGGGCCCCTATAGGAACTGGGGGGACCCTATAGAGGCTGGAATGGGTCCTATGGAAATGGGGGACACCCTATAGAGATCAAAAAAGCCCCTATAGACACAGGGAGGACCCTATAGAACCCACAAGAGCCCCCTATAGGAACTCAGGGGGCCATATAGGACCCAGATGAGCCCCTATAGAAATAGGGGGGAACCCTATAGAGACTGGAAGAGCCCCTATAGAACCGGAAGAGCCCCTATAGAGACCAGAAGAGCCCCTATAGGAGTTGGATGGGCCCCTATAGGAACTGGGGGGGACCCTATGGAGACCGGAACGGCCCCTATAGAAAGGGGGGCGGCCTCTATAGAATCCAGATGAGCCCCTATAGGAGCTGGGTGGACCCTATAGAAGCCAGCAGAGCCGCTATAGAACCCAGGTGAGTCCCCATACATACACAGAGCACCCTATAGAATCCGGAAGAGCCCTTATAGGAACACAAAGGGCCCTATAGGACCCAGATGAATCTCTATAGGACCTGGGGGGATCCTATAGAAACCGGGACAGCCCCTATAGGCCCCAGACGAACCCCTATAGGAACAGGAGGGGTCCCATAGGACCCAGATGAGCCCCTATAAGAGCTGGGGGGACTCTATAGAACCAATGACAGCCCCTATAGGACCCAGACAAGCCCCTATAGAAACAGGAGGGGCTCTATAGGACCCAGCAGGGCCCCTATAGCGACCGGGGGACCATATGGCGCCCCCTATAGCACCCAACACAGCCCCTATAGGGCCCCCTATAGCACCCAGTAGAGCCCCTATAGGGGCTCCTATAGCTCCCCATAGCACCCCAGGGGCACCTATAGACTCCCATATATATCCCGGGGGGCCCTATAGACCCCTCCCCCACCCTAGAGCCCCGCCCCCTTCAGCCCCTCCCCCCACAGGTGGGCGTGGCCTCGGGAACTTCCGTTTATTGGGGGGGTCAAAGGTCACAGGGGGTCATTAAGGGCGTTAATTAGTGGGGGGGGTAATAAATAACTGTGGGGGTGGGGCCACGGGGGCGGGGCCACGGGGGCGGGGCCACAAGGGGCGGAGCCAAAGCAACAGGAAGTGGGGCTGATATGGAGGTGGGTGGGGCTTGGAATGTGGGCGGAGCCTCTTCCTGTGTGGCCAATGGGGTCTGGGGGGTGGGGCTCAGCACCCAATGGGCGTGGCCAGAGCACCAGTGGGTGGAGCCTGAAGTTTCCACCAATGGGAGTTTCCATCAATGGGGGGGCGAGGCCAGGAAGCTGTGGGCGTGGCCAGTGAGTGGTGGGCGTGTCAAATTGGGCGTGGCTTAGAGCCCAGTGGGCGGAGCTTGAAGCCTCAATGGGAGTTTCCATCAATGGGGAGGTGGGGTTTGGAGGCCAGTGGGCGGGGCCAGGAAGTTGTGGGCGTGGT
The DNA here is from genome assembly GCF_964273445.1 of Streptopelia decaocto. Classification (NCBI taxonomy): domain Eukaryota; kingdom Metazoa; phylum Chordata; class Aves; order Columbiformes; family Columbidae; genus Streptopelia; species Streptopelia decaocto. The sequence goes on along the minus strand of NW_028115361.1, from coordinate 898 downwards.
CAGAGCCCCCAGTGGGCGGAGCCTGAAGCCTCAACGGGCATTTCCATCAATGGGGGCGGGGTTTGGAGGCCGGTGGGCGAGGCCAGGACATTGTGGGTGGGACCAGGACGTTGTGGGTGGGGCCAGGGCGTTGTGGGCGGGGCCAGGAGGCGGTGGGCGTGGTCTGGGGGTGGGTGGGCGGGGTCACTTGACCCGGATCTCGGCGTATTCGGGGGGGTCGTCGGGGGGTCCCCGGGTGGGTTTGGTGGGGGGGGGAGGGGCCGGTTCGGGGGGGGTTCCCGACCCCTCCCCCACCCCCAGCGCCCACCGCCCGACGGCTCCGCCCAACCAGCGGCGCTGGGGACAAAGGGGGGGACAAGGGGTCACCCCAATGACCCCAGTGTCCCCCCATTACCCCCCAGTGTCCCCATTGACCCCAATGTCCCCCCCATTATCCCCCAGTGTCCCCATTGACCCCAATGGCCCCCCATTATCCCCCAGTGTCCCCATTGACCCCAATGGCCCCCCATTATCCCCCCATGTCCCCATAACCCCATATGTCCCCATGTCCCCCCTGCCCCCCCATATCCCCATGTCCCCATTGACCCCAATGGCCCCCCATTATCCCCCAGTGTCCCCCCATTATCCCCCAGTGTCCCCATTGACCCCAATGTCCCCCCATTATCCCCCAGTGTCCCCATTGAACCCAATGGCCCCCCATTATCCCCCAGTGTCCCCCCATTATCCCCCCGTGTCCCCATTGACCCCAATGGCCCCCCATTATCCCCCAGTGTCCCCCCTTATCCCCCAATGTCCCCACGTCCCCATGTCCCCCCATTATCCCCAGTGTCCCCATTGACCCCAATGTCCCCCCATTATTCCCCCATATAGCCCCATATCCCCATATGTCCCCATGTCC